>NW_028228185.1:0-30161 GCF_978045245.1 Mus caroli | reverse complement strand
CATTTTTCAGGGTTTCTGGCATATTCTGGGTCTTGCAGTGTGATTTTCTCATTTTCCACTTTTTTCGAGTTTTTTCGTAATTCTGCGTCCTACAGTGTGATTTTCTCATTTTACAACTTTTTAAGGTTTTCTCGCCATATTTAGGGTCCTTCAATGTGAGTTTTTAATTTTCTAGTTTTTCAGGGTTTCTCGGCATATTCTGGGTTCTGCAGTGTGATTTTCTCCTTTTCCACGTTTTTCAAGTTTTTTCGCTATTCTGTGTCCTACAGTGTGATTATACTCATTTTCCACCTTTTTCAGGTTTTTTGCCATATTCGGTGTCTTTCAGTGTGAGTTTTTAATTTTCTACTTTTTACTGTGTTTCTTGCAATATTCTGGCTCCAAAAAGCATATTTTTATTTTTTCTCGTTTTTCAGGGTTTCTTGGCATATTCTGGGTCCTACAATGTGATTTTCTCATTTTCCACTTTTTTTAAGTTTTTTCGCATTTCTATGTCCTACAGATTGTTTTTCTCATTTTCCACATTTTTCAGGTTTTCTCGCCATATTCCGGGTCCTTCAGTGTGAGTTTTTAATTTTCTACTTCTTTCAGGGTTTCTTGCCATATTCTGAATCCTACAGCGTGTATTTTTAATTTTCCACGTTTTCAGGGTTTCTGGCATATTCTTGCTCCTACTGTGCGATTTTCCAATTTTTGACTTTTTTCAAGTTTTTTTCCCCAATTCTCCATCCTACAGTGTGATTTTCTCATTTTCCACCTTTTTCAGGTTTTCTCAGCATATTCTGGGTCCTGCAGTGTGAATTTTTAATTTTCCACGTTTTTCAAGGTTTTTTTCCATATTCTGGTCCTATAGTGTGAATTTTTATTTTTCAACATTTTTCAGTGTTTCTCATCATATTCTGGGTCCTACAGTGTGAATTTCTCATTTTCCACCTTTTTCAGGGTTTCTTGCCATATTCTAGGTTCTTCAGTGGGAGTTTTTAATTTTCCATGTTTTTAAGGTTTTTTTTTTCGTCATATTCTCAGTCCCACAGTGTGATTTTTTCATTTTCAAACTTTTTCAGGTTTTCTCGGCATATTCTTGTTCCTACAGTTTGAATTTAATTTTCCACATTTTTCAGTGTTTCTCGCCATATTCTGGGTCCCACAGTGTAAATTTTTAATTTTCGTCGTTTTTAAGGTTTTTTTTTTTGGTAATATTCTTGGTCCGACAGTGTGAATATTTAATGTTTCACTTTTTTCAGCGTTTCTCGGCATATTCTGGGTCCTACAGTGTGATTTTCTCATTTTCCACATTTTTCAATTTTTTTCGTAATTCTGGGTCCTACAGTGTGATTTTCTCATTTTCCACCTTTTTCAGCCTTTCTAGCCATTTTTCGGGTCCTTCAGTGTGAGTTTTTAATTTTCTAATTTTTTCAGGGTTTCTCGCCGTATTCTGTGTCCTAAACGTTGTATTTTTAATTTTTCACGTTTTCAGGGTTTCTTGGCATATTCTGGGTCCTACAGTGTGATTTTCTCATTTTCGATATTTTCAAGTTTTTTCGTAATTCTGGGTCCTACAGTGTGATTTTCTCATTTTCCACCTTTTTCAGGTTTTCTCGCCATAATTGGGGTTCTTCAGTGTCAGTTTGTAATTTTCTACTTTTTTCAGGGTTTCTTGCCATATTTGGGGTCCTTCAGTGTGAGTTTTTAGTTTTCTACTCTTTCAGGGTTTCTCGCCATAAACTGTGTCCTATAGTATGTATTTTTCATTTTCCACGTTTTTCAGGTTTTTTCTTCATATTCTGGGTCCTACACTGTGATTTTCACATTTCCACATTTTCAGGTTTTCTTGCCATATTCCAGGTCCTTCAGTGTGGATTTTTAATTTTCCACGTTTTTCAGTATTTCTCCCCATATTATGGGTAATACAGTGTGAATTTTAATTATCCACTTTTTTTCATGGTTTCTCGCCATATTCTGTGTCCGACAGTGTGAATTTTTAATTTTCACGTTTTTCAGTGTTTCTTGAAATATTCTGGGTCCTGCAGTGTGATTTTCTCATTTTCCACCTTTTTCAGGTTTTCTCCCCATATTTGGGGTCCTTCAGTGTCAGTTTGTATTTTTCTACTTTCTTCAGGGTTTCTTACCATATTCTGGATCCTACAGTGTGATTTTCTCATTTTCCACCTTTTTCTGGTTTTCTCGCCATGTTTGGGCTCCTTCATTGTGAGATTTTAATTTTCTACTTTTTTATTAACTTTTTCTCGCCATATTCTGGGTCCGTTAGTGTGAATTTTTAATTTTCATGTTTTTCACATTTTCTCGGCCTATTCTGGGTCCTGAAATGTGATTTTCTCATTTTCCACCTTTTTCAGGGTTTCTCGCTATATTTGGGGTCCTACAGTGTGAGTTTGTAATTTTGAACTTTTTTCAGGGTTTCTCGCCATATTCTGGGTCCTACAGCATGTTTTTTTAATTTTACACGTTTTCAGGGTTTCTGGGCATAATATGGGTCCTACAGTGTGATTATTCTCATTTTCCACCTTTTTCAGGTTTTCAAACCATATTCGGGGTCTTTCAGTGTGAATTTTTAATTTTCTACTTTTTTCAGGTTTTCTCGCCATATTCTGTGTCCTTCAGTGTGAGTTTTTTATCTTCCTCCTTTTTCAGGTTTTTCGCAATATTCTGGGTCCTTCCGTGTGATATTTTAATATTTTATCTTTTTCAGGTTTTTTCGTCATATTCTGGGTTATACTGTGTGATTTTCTCATTTCCATGTTTTTCAGGGTCTCTTGCCGTATTCCAGGTCCTTCATTGTGAATTTTTTCCCACGGTTTTCAGTATTTCTCTCCATATCTGGGTAATGAAGTGTGAATTTTTAATTGTCCAGTCTTTTCATGGTTTCTCACCATATTCTGTGTCCAATAGTGTGAATTTTTAATTTTCAGGTTTTTCATGGTTGTTCAGCATATTCTCGTTTCTGCAGTGTGATTTTCTCATTTTCCACGTTTTTCAAGTTTTTTCGTATTTTGGGTCCTACAAGTGTGATTTTCTCATTTTCGATGTTTTTCATGTTTTTGTAATTCTGGGTAATACAGTGTGATTATTCTCATTTTCTACCTTTTTAATGTTTTCGCGCCATATTCGGGATCCTTCAGTGTGAGTTTTTAATTTTCTACTTTGTTGAGGGTTTCTTGCCATATTCTCAGTGCTACAGAGTGTATTTTTAATTTTCCACGTTTCTCAGGGTTTCTCCCCAATTTCTATATCCTAAAATGTGATTTTCTCATTTACGACGTTTTTCAAGTATTTTCGGAATTCTGGTTCCTACACTGTGATTATTCTCATTTTCCACATTTTTCAGGTTTTCTTGCCATATTTGGGTTCCTTCAGTGTGAGTTTTTAATTTTCTACTTTTATGAGGGTTTCTTGCCATATTCTGGGTACGACAGAGTGTATTATTAATTTTCCACCTTTCTCAGGGTTTCTTGCCATATTCTGGGTCCTACAGTGTCTGTCTGTCTCTCTGTGTGTCTGATCCCCTGGAACTGTAGATGGGCCAGCATATAGTTGCTGGTAGTTGATCCCAGGTTCTCTGGAATGGAGACAATGCTGTTAATTGTTGAGCCCTTTCAGTGGCTCCACCTATCTTTAAATTTTTAGAAGTATATGTTAGGCTGTGTTTATGTACATATTATGAAGACCATAAGAGGGATTTAGATTCTCCAGAATCTGACACCCTCTTCTGGAGTGTCTGAAGACAACTACAGTGTACTTATATATAATAAATACATAAATAAATAAATAAATAAATAAATAAATAAATAAATAAATAAACATTATTTTAAAAGGATAAGAAAGAAAGAAAAACCAGGCAGGCCTGCAATCCTTGTCTGTCTGTCTGTATGTATGTCTGTCTGATCCCCTGGAACTGGAGATGGGCCACAATATAGTTGCTGGTAGTTGATCCCAGGTCCTCTGGAAGAGGAGACAATGCTGTTAGTTGTTGAGCCCTCTCAGTGGCCCCACCCATCTTTAAATTTTTAGAAGTATATGTGAGGCTGTGTTTATGTACATCATATGCAGACCATAAGAGGGATTTAGATTCTCCAGAATCTGACACCCTCTTCTGGAGTGTCTGAAGACAGCTACAGTGTACTTATATCTAATAAATACATAAATAAATAAATAAACATTTTTTAAAAAGTATAAGAAAGAAAGAAAAATCAGGCAGGCCTGCCATCCTTATCTCTGTCTGTCTGTCTGTCTGTCTTATCCCCTGGAACTTGAGATGGGCCACCATATAGTTGCTGGTAGTTGATCCCACGTTCTCTGGAAGAAGAGACAATGCTGTTAATTGTTGAGCCCTTTCAGTGGGCCCACCCATCTTTTAATTTTTAGAAGTATATGTGAGGCTCTGTTTATGTACATCATATGCAGACCAAAAGAGGGATTTAGATTCTCCAGAATCTGACACCCTCTTCTGGAGTGTCTGAAGACAGCTACAGTGTACTTATATCTAAGAAATGCATAAATAAATAAATAAATAAATAAATAAATAAATAAATAAATATTTTTTAAAAAGGATAAGAAAGAAAGAAAGACAGGGCAGGCCTGCCATCCTTAGCACTGTCTGTATGTCTTTCTGTCTGATCCCCTGGAACTGGAGATGGGCCACCATATAGTTGCTGGTAGTTGATCCCAGGTACTCTGGAAGAGGACACAATGCTGTTAATTGTTGAGCTTTTAGAGTGGCCCCACCCTTCTTTAAATTTTTAGAAGTATATGTGAGGCTGTGTTTATGTCCATCATATGCAGACCATAAGAGGGATTTAGATTCTCCAGAATCTGACATCCTCTTCTGGAGTGTCTGAACAGTTACAGTGTATTTATATCTAATATATAAATAGATAAATAAATGAATAAATAAATAAATAAACATTTTTTTAAAAAGGATAAGAAAGAAAGAAAGACCAGGCAGGCCTGCCATCCATATCTCTGTCTGTCTGTGTGTCTGTCTATCTGATCCCCGGGAACTGGAGATGGGCCACCATATAGTTGCTGGTAGTTGATCCAAGGTTCTCTGGAAGAGGAGAAAATGCTCTTAATTGTTGAGCCCTTTCAGTGGCCCCACACTTCTTTAAATATTTAGAAGTATATGTGAGGCCTGTTTATGAACATCATATTCAGATTATAAGAGGATTTAGATTCTCCAGAAACTGACACCCTCTACTGGAGTGTCTGAAGACAGCTACAGTGTACTTATATATAATAAATAAATAAATAAATAAATAAATAAATAAATAAATAAACATTTTTAAAAAGGATAAGAAAGAAAGTAAGACCAGGCAGGCCTGCCATCCTTATTTCTGTCTGTCTGTCTGTCTGTCTGTCTGTCTGATCCCCTGGAACTGGAGATGGGCCACCATATAGTTGCTGGTAGTTGATCCAAGGTTCTCTGGAAGAGGAGACAATGCTGTTAATTTTTGAGCCCTTTCAGTGGGCCCACACTGCTTTAAATATTTAGAAGTATATATGAGGCTGTGTTTATGTACATCATATTCAGATTATAAGAGGGTTTAGATTCTCCAGAATCTGACACCCTCTACTGGAGTGTCTGAAGACAGCTACAGTTTACTTATATATAATAAATAAATAAATAAATAAATAAATAAATAAATAAATAAACATTTTTTAAAAAGGATAAGAAAGAAAGTAAGACCAGGCAGGCCTCCCATCCTTATCTCTGTCTGTCTTTCTGTCTGTGTGTCTGTCTGATCCCCTGGAACTGGAGATGGGCTACCATATAGTTCCTGGTAGTTGATCCCGGGTTCTCTGGAAGAGGAGACAATGATGTTAATTGTTGAGCCCTATCAGTGGCCCTACCCATCTTTAAATTTTTAGAAGTGTCTTGAAGCTGTGTTTATGTACATCATATGCAGACCAGAAGAGGGATTTAGATTCATCTGAACCTGACACCCTCTTCTGGAGTGTCTGAAGACAGCTACAGTGTACTTATATCTAATAAATAAATAAATAAATAAATAAATAAATAAATAAATAAATAAATAAACATTATTTAAACCGGATAAGAAAGAAAGAAAGACCAGGAGGCCTGCCATCCTTATCTCTGTCTGTCTGTCTGTCTGTCTGTCGTTCTGATCCCCTGGAACTGGAGATGGGCCACCATATAGGTGCTGGTAGTTGATCCCAGGTTCTCTGGAAGAGATGACAATGCTGTTAATTGTTGAGCCCTTTCAGCGGACCCACTCATCGTCAAATTTTTACTAGTATATGTTAGTCTGTGTTTATGTACATCATATGCAGACTATAAGAGGGATTTAGATTCTCCAGAATCTGACACCCTCTTCTGGAGTGTCTGAAGACAGCTACAGTGTATTTATATCTAATAAATACATAAATAAATAATCATTTTTTAAAAAGGATAAGAAAGAAAGAAAGACCAGGCAGGCCTGCCATCCTTATCCTTGTCTGTCTGTCCGTCTGTCTGATCCCCTGGGAGTGGAGATGGGACACCATATAGTTGCAGGTAGTTGATCCCAGGTTCTCTGGAAGAGGAGACAATGCTGTTAATTGCTGAGCCCTTTCAGTGCCACCCCCACCTTTAAATTTTAAGAAGTAAATGTGAGGCTGTGTTTATGTACATCATATGCAGACCATAAGAGGGATTTAGATACTCCAGAATCTGACACCCTCTTCTGGAGTGTTGAAGACAACTACATTGTACTTATATCTAATAAATAAATAAATAAATAAATAAATAAATAAATAAATAAATAAATAAAAACATTATTTTAAAAGGATAAGAAAGAAAGAAACCCAGGCAGGCCTGCCCTCCTTATCTCTGTCTGTCTGTCTGTCTGTCTGTCTGATCCCCTGGAAATGGAGATGGGCCACCATATAGTTGCTGGTAGCTGATCCCAGGTTCTCTGGAAGAAGAGACAATGCTGGTAAATGTTGAGCCCTTTCAGTGGCCCCACCCATCTTAAATTTTTAGAAGTGTATGTGAATCTGTGTTTATGTCCATCATATGCAGACCATAAGAGGGATTTATATTCTCCAGAATCTGACACCGTCTTCTGGAAAATCTGAAGACAGCTAGAGTGTACTTATATCTAATATATACATAAATAAATAAATAAACATTTTTTTTAAAAGACAAGAAAGAAAGAAAAACCAGGGAGGCCTGCCACCCTTGTCTGTCTGTCTCTTTGTCTGCCTGATCCCCTGGAACTGGAGATGGGCCACCATATAGTTGCTGGTAGTTGATCCCAGGTTCTCTGGTAGAGGAGACAATGCTGTTAATTGTTGAGCTTTTAGAGTGGCCCCACCCTTCTTTAAATTTTTAGAAGTATATGTGAGGCTGTGTTTATGTACATCATATGCAAACCATAAGAGGGGTTTAGATTCTCCAGAATCTGACACCCTCTTCTGGAGTGTCTGAACAGCTACAGTGTACTTATATCTAATAAATAAATAGATAAATAAATAAATAAATAAATAAATAAATAAATAAACATTTTTTAAAACGGATAAGAAAGAAAGAAAGACCAGGCAGGCCTGCCATCCATATCTCTGTCTGTCTGTCTGTCTGTCTGTCTATCTGATCCCCGGGAACTGGAGATTGGCCACCATATAGTTGCTGGTAGTTGATCCAAGGTTCTCTGGAAGAGGAGACAATGCTGTTAATTGTTGAGCCCTTTCAGTGGCCCCACACTTCTTTAAATATTTAGAAGTATATGTGAGGCCTTTTATGTACATCACATTCAGATTATAAGAGGATTTAGATTCTCCAGAAACTGACACCCTATACTGGAGTGTCTGAAGACAGCTACAGTGTACTTATATATAATAAATACATAAATAAATAAATAAATAAACATTTTTTAAAAAGGATAAGAAAGAAAGTAAGACCAGGCAGGCCTGCCATCCTTATCTCTGTCTGTCTGTCTGTGTGTCTGTCTGAACCCCTGGAACTGGAGATGGGCTACCATATAGTTGCTGGTAGTTGATACCAGGTTCTCTGGAAGAGGAGACAATGCTGTTAATTGTTGAACCCTATTTGTGGCCCTACCCATCTTTAAATTTTTAGAAGTGTATCTGAGGCTGTGTTTATGTACAACATATGCAGACCAGAAGAGGGATTTAGATTCGTCAGTATCTGACACCCTCTTCTGGAGTGTCTGAAGACAGCTACAGTGTACTTATATCTAATAAATACATAAATACATAAATAAATAAATAAATAAATAAATAAATAAATAAATAAACATTATTTAAACCGGATAAGAAAGAAAGAAAGACCAGGCAGGCCTGCCATCCTTATCTCTGTCTGTCTGTCTGTCTGTCTGTCGTTCTGATCCCCTGGAACTGGAGATGGGCCACCATATAGGTGCTGGTAGTTGATCCCAGGTTCTCTGGAAGAGGAGACAATTCTGTTAATTGATGAGCCCTTTCAATGCCCCCCCCCACCTTTAAATTTTAAGAAGTAAATGTGAGGCTGTGATTATGTACATCATATAAAGACCATAAGAGGGATTTAGATTTTCCAGAATCTGACAACATCTTCTGGAGTGTCTGAAGATGGCTACAGTGTACTTACATCTAATAAACATATAAATAAATAAATAAACATTTTTTAAAAAGGATAAGAAAGAAAGAAAGACCAGGCAGGCCTTCCATCCTTATCTCTGTCAATCTGTCTGTCTGTCAGTCTGTCTGATCGCTTGGAACTGGAGATGGGCCACCATATAGTTGCTGTTAGTTGATCCCAGGTTCTCTGGAAGAGGAGACAATACTGTTAATTGTTGAGCCCTTTCAGTGACTCCACCTATCTTTAAATTTTTAGAAGTATATGTTAGGCTGTGTTTATGTACATCATATGCAGACCATAAGAGGGATTTAGATTCTCCAGGATCTGACACCCTCATCTGGAGTGTCTGAACACAACTAGAGTGTACTTATATCTAATAAATAAATAAATAAATAAATAAATAAATAAATAAATAAATATATAAATATATAAATAAATAAATAAACATTTTTTAAAAAGGATGAGAAAGAAAGTAAAACCACGCAGGCCTGCAATCCTTGTTTGTCTGTCTGTCTGTCTGTCTGATCCCCTGGAACTGGAGGTGGGCCACCATATAGTTGCTGCTAGTTGATCCCAGGTTCTCTGGTAGAGGAGACAATGCTGTTAATTGTTGAGCCGTTTCAGTGGCCCCACACATCTTTAAATTTTTAGAAGTATATGTGAGGCTGTGTTTATGTACATCATATGCAGACCATAAGAGGGATTTAGATTCTCTAGAATATGACGCCCTCTTCTGAAGTATCTGAAGACAGCGACAGTGTACTTATATCTAATAAATACATATATAAATAAATAAACATTTTTAAAATGTATAAGAATGAAAGAAAAACCAGGCAGTAGTGCAATCATTGTCTGTCTGTCTGTATGTATGACTGTCAGATCCCCTGGAACTGGAGATGGGCCACAATATAGTTGCTGGTAGTTGATCCCAGGTCCTCTGGAAGAGGAGACAATGCTGTTAATTGTTGAGCCCTTTCAGTGGCCCCACCCATCTTTAAATTTTTAGAAGTATATGTGAGGCTGTGTTTATGTACATCATATGCAGACCATAAGAGGGATATAGATTCTCCAGAATCTGACACCCTCTTCTGGAGAGTCTGAAGACAGCTACAGTGTACTTATATATAATAAATAAATAAATAAATAAATAAATAAATAAATAAATAAATAAATAAATGAATAAATGAATAAATGAATAAATAAATGAATAAATAAACATTTTTAAAAAGGATAAGAAACAAAGAAAAATCAGGCAGAACTGACATCCTTATCTTTGTCTGTCTGTCTGTCTGTCTGATCCCCTGCAACTTGAGATGGGCCACCATATAGTTGCTGGTAGTTGATCCCATATTCTCTGGAAGAGGAGACAATGGTGTTAATTTTTGAGCCTTTTCAGTGGGCCCACCCAACTTTAAATTTTTAGAAGTATATGTAAGCCTGTGTTTATGTACATCATATACAGACCATAAGAGGAATTTAGATTCTCCAGAAGATGACACCCTCTTCTAGAGTGTCTGAAGACAGCTATAGTGTACTTATATCTAATAAATAAATAAATAAATAAATAAATAAATAAATAAATAAATAAATAAATAAACATTTTTTTAAAAGTATAAGAAAGAAAGAAAGTCCAGGCAGGCCTCCATCCTTATCTCTGTCTCTCTGTCTGACTGTCTGATACCCTGGAACTGGAGATGAGCCACCATATAGTTGCTGGTAGTTTATCCAAGGTTCTCTGGAAGAGGAAGCAATGCTGTTAATTGTTGAGCCATTTTTGGGGCCCCACCCATCTTTAAATTTTTAGAAGAAAATGTGAGTCTGTGTTTTTGTACATCATATGCAGACCATAAGAGGGATATAGATTCTCCAGAATCTGACACCCTCTTCTGGAGTGTCTGAAGACAGCTACAGTGTACTTATATCTAATAAATAAATAGATAAATAAATAAATAAATAAATAATTAAACATTTTTTAAAAAGGATAAGAAAGAAAGAAAGAACAGGCAGGCCTGCCATCCATATCTCTGTCTGTCTGTCTGTCTGTCTATCTGATCCCCGGGAACTGGAGATGGGCCACCATATAGTTGCTGGTAGTTGATCCAAGGTTCTCTGGAAGAGGAGACAATGCTGTTAATTGTTGAGCCCTTTCAGTGGCCACACACTTCTTTAAATATTTAGAACTATATGTGAGGCCTTTTTATGTACATCATATTCAGATTATAAGAGGATTTAGATTCTCCAGAATCTGACACCCTCTACTGGAGTGTCTGAAGACAGCTACAGTGTATTTATATATAATAAATACAAAAATAAATAAATAAATAAATAAATAAATAAACATTTTTTAAAAAGGATAAGAAAGAAAGTAAGACCAGGCAGGCCTGCCATCCTTATCTCTGTCTGTCTGTCTGTCTGTCTGTCTGTCTGATCCCCTGGAAGTGGAGATGGGCTACCATATAGTTGCTGGTAGTTGATCCCAGGTTCTCTGGAAGAGGAGACAATGCTGTTAATTGTTGAACCCTATCAGTGGCCCTACCCATCTTTAAATTTTTAGAAGTGTATGTGAGGCTGTGTTTATGTACATCATATGCAGACCAGAAGAGGGATTTAGATTCATCAGAATCTGACACCTTCTTCTGGAGTTTCTGAAGACAACTACAGTGTACTTATATCTAATAAATACATAAATAAATAAGTAAATAAAGAAATAAACATTATTTAAACCAGATAAGAAAGAAAGAAAGACCAGGCATGCCTGCCATTCTTATCTCTGTCTGTCTGTCTGTCTGTCTGTCGTTCTGATCCCCTGGAACTGGAGATGAGCCACCATATAGGTGCTGGTAGTTGATCCCAGGTTCTCTGGAAGAGGACACAATGCTGTTAATTGTTGAGCGCTTTCAGTGGCCCCACCCATCGTTAAAATTTTAGTAGTATATGTGAGGCTGTGTATATGTACATCATATGCAGACCATAAGAGGGATTTACATTCTCCAGAATATGACACCCTCTTCTGGAGTGTCTGAAGACAGCTACAGTGTACTTATATATAATAAATACATAAATAAATAAACATTTTTTAAAAAGGATAAGAAAGAAAGACCAGGCAGGACTGCCATCCTTATCCTTGTCTGTCTGTCTGTCTCTCTGATCCCCTGGGAGTGGAGATTGGCCACCATATAGTTGCAGGTAGTTGATCCCAGGTTCTCTGGAAGAGAAGACAATGCTGTTAATTGTTGAGCCCTTTCAGTGGCTCCACATATCTTTAAATTTTTAGATGTATATGTGAGGCTATGTTTATGTATATCATATGCAGACCATAAGAGGGATTTAGATTCTCGAGAATCTGACACCATCCTCTGGAGTGTCTGAAGACAACTACAGTGTACTTATATCTAATAAATAAATAAATAAATAAATAAATAAATAAATAAATAAATAAATAAATAAACATTTTTTAAAAGGATAAGAAAGAAAGACGGACCAGGCAGGCCTGCCCTCCTTATCTCTGTCTGTCTGTCTGTCTGTTTGTCTGATCCCCTGGAACTGGAGATGGGCCACAATGTAGTGGCTGCTAGTAGATCCCAGGTTCTGGTAGAGGAGACAATGCTGTTAATTGTTGAGCCATTTCAGTGGCCCCACACATCTTTAAATTTTTAGAAGTATATGTGAGGCTGTGTTTATGTACATCATATGCAGACAATAAGAAGGATTTAGATTTCCAGAATATGACACCCTCTTCTGAAGTGTCTGAAGACAGCTACAGTGTACTTATATCTAATAAATACATACATAAATAAATAAATAAATAAATAAATAAATAAATAAATAAACATTTTTAAAATGTATAAGAAAGAAAGAAAAACCAGGCAGGCCTGCAATCCTTGTCTGTCTGTCTGTATGTATGTCTGTCTGATCCCCTGGAACTGGAGATGGACCACAATATAGTTGCTGGTAGTTGATCCCAGGTACTCTGGAAGAGGAGACAATGCTGTTAATTGTTGAGCCCTTTCAGTGGCTCCACCTATCTTTAAATTTTTAGATGTATATGTGAGGCTGTGTTTATGTACATCATATGCAGACCATAAGAGGGATTTAGATTCTCCAGAATCTGACACCCTCTTCTGGAGTGTCTGAAGACAGCTACATTGTACTTATATCTAATAAATACATAAATAAATAAACATTTTTTAAAAAGAATAAGAAAGAAAGACCAGGCAGGCCTGCCATCCTTATCCTTGTCTGTCTGTCTGTCTGTCTGATCCCCTGGAACTGGAGATGGGCCACTATATAGTTGCTGGTAGTTGATCCCAGGTTCTCTGGAAGAAGAGACAATGCTGTTAATTGTTGAGCCCTTTCAGTGGCCCCACCCATCTTTAAATTTTTAGATGTATATGTTAGGCTGTGTTTATGTCCATCATATGCAGACCATAATGTGGATTTATATTCTCCAGAATCTGACACCCTCTTCTGGAGTGTCTGAAGACAGCTACAGTGTACTTATATCTAATAAATACAAAAATAAATAAATAAACATTATTTTAATAGGATAAGAAAGAAAGAAAAACCAGGGAGGCCTGCCACCCTTGTCTGTCTGTCTCTTTGTCTGCCTGATCCCCTGGAACTGGAGATGGGCCACCATATAGTTGCTGTTAGTTGATCCCAGGTTCTCTGTTAGAGGAGACAATGCTGTTAATTGTTGAGCCCTTTCAGTGACCCCACACATCTTTAAATTTTAGAAGTATATGTGAGGCTGTGTTTATGTACATCATATGCAGACCATAAGAGGGATTTAGATTCTCCAGAATCTGTCACCCTCTTGTGGAGTGTCTGAAGACAGCTACAGTGTACTTATATATAATAAATACATAAATAAATAAATAAACATTTTTTAAAAAGGATAAGAAAGAAAGTAAAACCAGGCAGGCCTGCAATCCTTATCTGTCTGTCTGTCTGTCTGTCTGATCCCCTTAAACTGGAGATGGGCCACCATATAGTTGCTGGTATTTGATCCCAGGTTCTCTGGTAGAGGAGACAATGCTGTTAATTGTTGAGCCGTTTCAGTGGCCCCACACACCTTTAAATTTTTAGAAGTATATGTGAGGCTGTGTTTATGTACATCATATGCAGACCATAAGAGGGATTTAGATTCTCCAGAATATGACACCCTCTTCTGGAGTGTCTGAAGACAACTACAGTGTACTTATATCTAATAAATGCATATATAAATAAATAAAAATTTTTAAAATGTATAAGAAAGAAAGAAAAACCAGGCAGTCCTGCAATCCTTGTCTGTCTGTCTGTATGTATGTCTGTCAGATCCCCTGGAACTGGAGATGGGCCACAATATAGTTGCTGGTAGTTGATCCCAGGTCCTCTGGAAGAGGAGACAATGCTGTTAATTGTTGAGCCCTTTCAGTGGCCCCACCAATCTTTAAATTTTTAGAAGTATATGTGAGGCTGTGTTTATGTACATCATATGCAGACCATAAGAGGGATATAGATTCTCCAGAATCTGAAACCTTCTTCTGGAGAGTCTGAAGACAGCTACAGTGTACTTATATCTAATAAATAAATAAATAAATAAATAAATAAATAAATAAATAAATAAATAAATAAATAAATAAATGAATAAATAAATAAATAAACATTTTTAAAAAGGATAAGAAAGAAAGAAAAATCAGGCAGGCCTGCCATCCTTATCGCTCTCTGTCTGTCTGTCTTTCTGATCCCCTGCAACTTGAGATGGGCCACCATATAGTTGCTGGTAGTTGATCCCACGTTCTCTGGAAGAGGAGACAATGGTGTTAATTGTTGAGCCCTTTCAGTGGGCCCACCCATCTTTAAATTTTTAGAAGTATATGTGAGGCTGTGTTTATGTACATCATATGCAGACCATAAGAGGGATTTAGATTCTCCAGAAGATGACACCCTCTTCTAGAGTGTCTGAAGTCAGCTACAGTGTACTTATATCTAATAAATACATAAATAAATAAATAAATAAATAAATAAATAAATAAATAAATAAATAAACATTTTTTTTAAAGTATAAGAAAGAAAGAAAGACCAGGCAGGCCTCCATCCTTACCTCTGTCTCTCTGTCTGACTGTCTGATACCCTGGAACTGGAGATGGGCCACCATATAGTTGCTGGTAGTTTATCCAAGGTTCTCTGGAAGAGGAGGCAATGCTGTTAATTGTCGAGACATTTCTGGGGCCCCACCCATCTTTAAATTTTTAGAAGAAAATGTGAGGCTGTGTTTATGTACATCATATGCAGACCATAAGAGGGATTTAGATTCTCTAGAATCTGACACCCTCTTCTGGAGTGTCTGAAGACAGCTACAGTGTACTTATATCTAATAAATACATAAATAAATAAATGAATAAATAAATAAATAAATAAATAAATAAATAAATAAATAAATAAACATTTTTTAAAAAGGATAAGAAAGTAAGAAAACCAGGCAGGCCTGCCGCCCTTATCTCTGTCTGTCTGTCTGTCTGTCTGATCCCCTGGAACTGGAGATGGGACACCATAGTGTTGCTGGTAGTTTATCCCAGGTTCTCTGGAAGAGGAGACAATGCTGTTAATTGTTGAGCCCTTTCAGTGGCCCCACCCATCTTTAAATTTTTAGAAGTATATGTGAGGCTGTGTTTATGTACATCATATGCAGACCATAAGAGGGATATAGATTCTCCAGAATCTGAAACCTTCTTCTGGAGAGTTTGAAGACAGCTACAGTGTACTTATATCTAATAAATAAATAAATAAATAAATAAATAAATGAATAAATAAATAAATAAACATTTTTAAAAAGGATAAGAAAGAAAGAAAAATCAGGCTGGCCTTCCATCCTTATCGCTCTCTGTCTGTCTGTCTTTCTGATCCCCTGCAACTTGAGATGGGCCACCATATAGTTGCTGGTAGTTGATCCCAGGTACTCTGGAAGAGGAGACAATGGTGTTAATTGTTGAGCCCTTTCAGTGGGCCCACCCATCTTTAAATTTTTAGAAGTATATGTGAGGCTGTGTTTATGTACATCATATGCAGACCATAAGAGGGATTTAGATTCTCGAGAAGATGACACCCTCTTCTAGAGTGTCTGAAGTCAGCTACAGTGTACTTATATCTAATAAATACATAAATAAATAAATAAATAAATAAATAAATAAATAAATAAACATTTTTTTTAAAGTATAAGAAAGAAAGAAAGACCAGGCAGGCCTCCATCCTTACCTCTGTCTCTCTGTCTGACTGTCTGATACCCTGGAACTGGAGATGGGCCACCATATAGTTGCTGGTAGTTTATCCAAGGTTCTCTGGAAGAGGAGGCAATGCTGTTAATTGTCGAGACATTTCTGGGGCCCCACCCATCTTTAAATTTTTAGAAGAAAATGTGAGGCTGTGTTTATGTACATCATATGCAGACCATAAGAGGGATTTAGATTCTCTAGAATCTGACACCCTCTTCTGGAGTGTCTGAAGACAGCTACAGTGTACTTATATCTAATAAATACATAAATAAATAAATGAATAAATAAATAAATAAATAAATAAATAAATAAATAAATAAATAAATAAACATTTTTTAAAAAGGATAAGAAAGTAAGAAAAACCAGGCAGGCCTGCCGCCCTTATCTCTGTCTGTCTGTCTGTCTGTCTGATCCCCTGGAACTGGAGATGGGACACCATAGTGTTGCTGGTAGTTTATCCCAGGTTCTCTGGAAGAGGAGACAATGCTGTTAATTGTTGAGCCCTTTCAGTGGCCCCACCCATCTTTAAATTTTTAGAAGTATATGTGAGGCTGTGTTTATGTACATCATATGCAGACCATAAGAGGGATATAGATTCTCCAGAATCTGAAACCTTCTTCTGGAGAGTCTGAAGACAGCTACAGTGTACTTATATCTAATAAATAAATAAATAAATAAATAAATAAATAAATAAATAAATGAATAAATAAATAAATAAACATTTTTAAAAAGGATAAGAAAGAAAGAAAAATCAGGCAGGCCTGCCATCCTTATCGCTCTCTGTCTGTCTGTCTTTCTGATCCCCTGCAACTTGAGATGGGCCACCATATAGTTGCTGGTAGTTGATCCCACGTTCTCTGGAAGAGGAGACAATGGTGTTAATTGTTGAGCCCTTTCAGTGGGCCCACCCATCTTTAAATTTTTAGAAGTATATGTGAGGCTGTGTTTATGTACATCATATGCAGACCATAAGAGGGATTTAGATTCTCCAGAAGATGACACCCTCTTCTAGAGTGTCTGAAGTCAGCTACAGTGTACTTATATCTAATAAATACATAAATAAATAAATAAATAAATAAATAAATAAATAAATAAATAAACATTTTTTTTTTAAGTATAAGAAAGAAAGAAAGACCAGGCAGGCCTCCATCCTTACCTCTGTCTCTCTGTCTGACTGTCTGATACCCTGGAACTGGAGATGGGCCACCATATAGTTGCTGGTAGTTTATCCAAGGTTCTCTGGAAGAGGAGGCAATGCTGTTAATTGTCGAGACATTTCTGGGGCCCCACCCATCTTTAAGTTTTTAGAAGAAAATGTGAGGCTGTGTTTATGTACATCATATGCAGACCATAAGAGGGATTTAGATTCTCTAGAATCTGACACCCTCTTCTGGAGTGTCTGAAGACAGCTACAGTGTACTTATATCTAATAAATACATAAATAAATAAATGAATAAATAAATAAATAAATAAATAAATAAACATTTTTTAAAAAGGATAAGAAAGTAAGAAAAACCAGGCAGGCCTGCCGCCCTTATCTCTGTCTGTCTGTCTGTCTGTCTGATCCCCTGGAACTGGAGATGGGACACCATAGTGTTGCTGGTAGTTTATCCCAGGTTCTCTGGAAGAGGAGACAATGCTGTTAATTGTTGAGCCCTTTCAGTGGCCCCACACTTCTTTAAATATTTAGAAGTATATGTGAGGCTGTGTTTATGTACATCATATTCAGATTATAAGAGGATTTAGATTCTCCAGAATCTGACACCCTCTACTGGAGTGTCTGAAGACAGCTACAGTGTACTTATATATAATAAATACATAAATAAATAAATAAATAAATAAATAAATAAATAAATAAACATTTTTTTAAAAGGATAAGAAAGAATGTAAGACCAGGCAGGCCTGCCATCCTTATCTCTGTCTATCTGTCTGTCTGTCTGATCCCCTGGAACTGGAGATGGGCTACCATATAGTTGCTGGTAGTTGATCCCAGGTTCTCTGGAAGAGGAGACAATAGTGATAATTGTTGAGCCCTATCAGTGGCCCTACCCATCTTTAAATTTTTAGAAGTGTATGTGAGGCTGTGTTTATGTACATCATATGCAGACCAGAAGAGGGATTTAGATTCATCAGAATCTGACACCCTCTTCTGGAGTGTCTGAAGACAGCTACAGTGTACTTATATCTAATAAATACATAAATAAATAAATAAATAAATAAATAAATAAATAAATAAACATTATTTAAACCAGATAAGAAAGAAAGAAAGACCAGGCAGGCCTGCCATCCTTATCTCTGTCTGTCTGTCTGTCTGTCGTTCTGATCCCCTGGAACTAGAGATGGGCCACCATATAGGTGCTGGTAGTTGCTCCCAGGTTCTCTGGAAGAGGAGACAATGCTGTTAATTGTTGAGCGCTTTCAGTGGCCCCACCCATCGTTAAATTTTTAGTACTATATGTGAGGCTGTGTTTATGTACATCATATGCAGACCATAAGAGGGATTTAGATTCTCCAGAATATGACACCCTCTTCTGGAGTGTCTGAAGACAGGTACAGTGTTCTTATATCTAATAAATACATAAATAAATAAACATTTTTTAAAAAGGATAAGAAAGAAAGAAAGACCAGGCAGGCCTGCCATCCATATCTCTGTCTGTCTGTCTGTGTCTCTATCTGATCCCCGGGAACTAGAGATGGGCCACCATATAGTTGCTGGTAGTTGATCCAAGGTTCTCTGGAAGAGGAGACAATGCTGTTAATTGTTGAGCCCTTTCAGTGGCCCCACACTTCTTTAAATATTTAGAAGTATATGTGAGGCTGTGTTTATGTACATCATATTCAGATTATAAGAGGATTTAGATTCTCCAGAATCTGACACCCTCTACTGGAGTGTCTGAAGACAGCTACAGTGTACTTATATATAATAAATACATAAATAAAGAAAGAAATAAATAAATAAACATTTTTTAAAAAGGATAAGTAAGAAAGTAAGACCAGGCAGGCCTGCCATCCTTATCTCTGTCTGTCTGTCTTTCTGTCTGATCCCCTGGAACTTGAGATGGGCCACCATATAGTTGCTGGTAGTTGATCCCAGGTTATCTGGAAGAAGAGACAATGCTGTTAATTGTTGATCCCTTTCAGTGGCCCCACCCATCTTTAAATTTTTAGAAGTGTATGTGAATCTGTGTTTATGTCCATCATATGCAGACCATAAGAGGGATTTATATTCTCCAGAATCTGACACCCTGTTCTGGAGTGTCTGAAGACAGCTACAGTGTACTTATATCTAATAAATACATAAGTAAATAAATAAACATTTTTTAAAAAGGATAAGAAAGGAAGAAAAACCAGGGAGGCCTGCCACCCTTGACTGTCTGTCTCTTTGTCTGCCTGATCCCCTGCAACTTGAAATGGGCCACCATATAGTTGCTGGTAGTTGATCCCACGTTCTCTGGAAGAGGAGACAATGGTGTTAATTGTTGAGCCCTTTCAGTGGGCCCACCCATCTTTAAATATTTAGAAGTATATGTGAGGCTGTGTTTATGTACATCATATGCAGACCATAAGAGGGATTTAGATTCTCCAGAAGATGACACCCTCTTCTAGAGTGTCTGAAGACAGCTACAGTGTACTTATATCTAATAAATACATATATAAATAAATAAGTAAATAAATAAATAAATAAATAAATAAATAAATAAATAAATAAATAAACAAACATTTTTTTAAAAGTATAAGAAAGAAAGAAAGACCAGGCAGGCCTCCATCCTTATCTCTGTCTCTCTGTCTGACTGTCTGATACCCTGGAACTGGAGATGGGCTACCATATAGTTGCTGGTAGTTAATCCAAGGTTCTCTGGAAGAAGAGGCAATGCTGTTAATTGTGGAGCCATTTCTGGGGCCCCACCCATCTTTAAATTTTTAGAAGAAAATATGAGGCTGTGTTTATGTACATCATATGCAGACCATAAGAGGGATTCATATTCTCCAGAATCTGACACCCTCTTCTGGAGTGTCTGAAGACAGCTACAGTGTACTTATATCTAATAAATACATAAATAAATAAATAAATAAACATTTTTTAAAAACGATAAGAAAGAAAGAAAAACCAGGGAGGCCTGCCACCCTTGTCTGTCTGTCTCTTTGTCTGCCTGATCCCCTGGAACTGGAGATGGGCCACCATATAGTTGCTGGTATTTGATCCCAGGTTCTCTGGTAGAGGAGACAATGCTGTTAATTGTTGAGCCGTTTCAGTGGCCCCACACATCTTTAAATTTTTAGAAGTATATGTGAGGCTGTGTTTATGTACATCATATGCAGAACATAAGAGGGATTTAGATTCTCCAGAATATGACACCCTCTTCTGAAGTGTCTGAAGACAGCTACAGTGTACTTATATCTAATAAATACATATATAAATAAATAAAAATTTTTAAAATGTATAAGAAAGAAAGAAAAACCAGGCAGTCCTGCAATCCATGTCTGTCTGTCTGTATGTATGTCTGTCAGATCCCCTGGAACTGGAGATGGGCCACAATATAGCTGCTGGTAGTTGATCCTAGGTCCTCTGGAAGAGGAGACAATGCTGTTAATTGTTGAGCCCTTTCAGTGGCCCCACCCATCTTTAAATTTTTTGAAGTATATGTGAGGCTGTGTTTATGTACATCATATGCAGACCATAAGAGGGATATAGATTCTTCAGAATCTGACACCCTCTTCTGGAGAGTCTGAAGACAGCTACAGTGTACATATATCTAATAAATACATAAATAAATAAATGAATAAATGAATAAATAAATAAATAAATATTTTTAAAAAGGATAAGAAAGAAAGAAAAATCAGGCAGGACTGCCATCCTTATCTCTGTCTGTCTGTCAGTCTGTCTGATCCCCTGCAACTTGAGATGGGCCACCATATAGTTGCTGGTAGTTGATCCCACGTTCTCTGGAAGAGGAGACAATGCTCTTAATTGTTGAGCCCTTTCAGTGGGCCCACCCATCTTTAAATTTTTAGAAGTATATGTGAGGCTGTGTTTATGTACATCATATGCAGACCATAAGAGGGATTTAGATTCTCCAGAAGATGACACCCTCTTCTAGAGTGTCTGAAGTCAGCTACAGTGTACTTATATCTAATAAATAAATAAATAAATAAATAAATAAATAAATAAATAAATAAATAAACATTTTTTTAAAAGTATAAGAAAGAAAGAAAGACCAGGCAGGCCTCCGTTCCTTATCTCTGTCTCTCTGTCTGACTGTCTGATACCCTGGAACTGGTGATGGGCCACCATATAATTGCTGGTAGTTTATCAAAGGTTCTCTGGAAGAAGAGGCAATGCTGTTAATTGTTGAGCCATTTCTGGGGCCCCACCCATCTTTAAATTTTTAGAAGAAAATGTGAGGCTGTGTTTATGTACATCATATGCACACCATAAGAGGGATTTAGATTCTCTAGAATCTGACACCCTCTTCTGGAGTGTCTGAAGACAGCTACAGTGTACTTATATCTAATAAATACATAAATAAATAAACAAATGAATAAATAAATAAATAAATAAATAAATAAACATTTTTTAAAAAGGATAAGAAAGTAAGAAAGACCAGGCAGGCCTGCCGCCCTTATCTCTGTCTGTCTGTCTGTCTGTCTGATCCCCTGGAACTGGAGATGGGCCACCATAGTGTTGCTGGTAGTTTATCCCAGGTTCTCTGGAAGAGGAGACAATGCTGTTAATTGTTGAGCCCTTTCAGTGGCCCCACACTTCTTTAAATATTTAGAAGTATATGTGAGGCTGTGTTTATGTACATCATATTCAGATTATAAGAGGATTTAGATTCTCCAAAATCTGACACCCTCTACTGGAGTGTCTGAAGACAGCTACAGTGTACTTATATATAATAAATACATAAATAAATAAAGAAATAAATAAATAAACATTTTTTAAAAAGGATAAGAAAGAAAGTAAGACCAGGCAGGCCTGCCATCCTTATCTCTGTCTGTCTGTCTGTCTGTCTGATCCCCTGGAACTGGAGATGGGCCACCATATAGTTGCTGGTAGTTGATCCAAGGTTCTCTGTAAGAGGAGACAATGCTGTTAATTGTTGAGCCCTTTCAGTGGCCCCACACTTCTTTAAATATTTAGAAGTATATGTGAGGCTGTGTTTATGTACATCATATGCAGACCATAAGAGGGATTTAGATTCTCCAGCATCTGACACCCTCTTCTGGAGTGTCTGAAGACAGCAACAGTGTACTTATATCTAATAAATAAATAAATAAATGAATAAATAAATAAATAAACATTATTTAAACCAGATAAGAAAGAAAGAAAGACCAGGCAGCCTGCCAACCTTTTCTCTGTCTGTCTGTCTGTCTGTCGTTCTGATCCCCTGGAACTGGAGATGGGCCACCATATAGGTGCTGGTAGTTGATCCCAGGTTCTCTGGAAGAGATGACAATGCTGTTAATTGTTGAGTGCTTTCAGTGGCCCCACCCGTCTTTAAATTTTTAGTACTATATGTGAGGCTGTGTTTATGTACATCATATGCAGACCATAAGAGGGATTTAGATACTCCAGAATCTGACACCCTCTTCTGGAGTGTCTGAAGACAGCTACAGTGTTCTTATATCTAATAAATACATAAATAAATAAACATTTTTTAAAAAGGATAAGAAAGAAAGAAAGACCAGGCAGGCCTGCCATCCTTATCCTTGTCTGTCTGTCTGTCTGTCTGATCCCCTGGGAGTGGAGATGGGCCACCATATAGTTGCAGCTAGTTGATCCCAGGTTCTCTGGAAGAGGAGACAATATTGTTAATTGCTGAGCCCTTTCAGTGGCCCCCCCCACCTTTAAATTTTAAGAAGTAAATGTGAGTCTGTGTTTATGTACATCATATGCAGACCATAAGAGGGATTTAGATTCTTCAGAATCTGACACCTTCTTCTGGAGTGTCTGAAGACGGCTACAGTGTACTTATATCTAATAAACATATAAATAAATAAATAAACATTTTTTTAAAAGGATATGAAAGAAAGAAAGACCAGGCAGGCCTGCCATCCTTAACTCTGTCAATCTGTCTGTCTGTCTGTCTGATCCCTTGGAACTGGAGATGGGCCACCATATAGTTGCTGTTAGTTGATCCCAGGTTCTCTGGAAGAGGAGACAATGCTGTTAATTGTTGAGCCCTTTCAGTGGCTCCACCTATCTTTAAATTTTTAGAAGTATATGTTAGGCTGTGTTTATGTACATCATATGCAGACCATAAGAGGGATTTAGATTCTGCAGAATCTGACACCCTCTTCTGGAGTGTCTGAAGACAACTACAGTGTACTTATATCTAATAAATACATAAATAAATAAATAAATATATATATAAATAAATAAACATTATTTGAAAAGGATAAGAAAGAAAGAAAGACCAGGCAGGCCTGCCCTACTTATCTCTGTCTGTCTGTCTGTCTGTCTGATCCCCTGGAACTGGAGATGGGCCACCATATAGTTGCTGGTAGTTGATCCCAGGTTCTCTGGAAGAAGAGACAATGCTGTTAATTGTTGAGCCCTTTGAGTGGCCCACCCATCTTGAAATTTTTAGAAGTGTATGTGAATCTGTGTTTATGTCCATCATATGCAGACCATAAGAGGGATTTATATTCTCCAGAATCTGACACCCTCTTCTGGAGTGTCTGAAGACAGCTACAGTGTACTTATATCTAATAAATACATACGTAAATAAATAAATAAATAAATAAACATTTTTTTACAAAGATAAGAAAGAGAGAAAGACCAGGCAGGCCTGCCATCCTTATCTCTGTCTGTCTGTCTGATCCCCTGGAACTGGAGATGGGCCACCATATAGTTGCTGGTAGTTTATCCCAGGTTCTCTGGAAGAGGAGACAATGCTGTTAATTGTTGAGCCCTTTCAGTGGCCCCACACATCTTTAAATTTTTAGAAGTATATGTGAGGCTGTGTTTATGTACATCATATGCAGACCATAAGAGGGATTTAGATTCTCCAGAATCCTACACCCTCTTCTGGAGTGTCTGAAGACAGCTACAGTGTACTTATATCTAATAAATACATAAATAAATAAATAAATAAATAAATAAATAAATAAATAAATAAACATTTTTTTAAAAATGATAAGAAAAAAAGAAAGACCAGGCAGGCCTGCCATCCTTATCTCTGTCTGTCTGTCTGTCTGTCTGTCTGATCTTCTGGAACTGGAGATGGGCCACAATAGTGTCTGATAGTTGATCACAGGTTCTCTGGAAGAGGAGACAATGCTGTTAATTGTTGAGCCATTTCAGTGGCCCCATCCATCTTTAAATTTTGAGAAGTATATGTGAGGCTGTGTTTATGTACATCATATGCAGACCATAAGAGGGATTTAGATTCTCCAGAATCTGACACACTCTAATGGAGTGTCTGAAGACAGCTACAGTGTACCCATATCTAATAAATACATAAATAAATAAATAAACATTTTTTTAAAAAGGATAAGAAAGAAAGAAAAACCAGGCAGGCCTGCCATCCTTGACTGTTTGTCTGTCTGTCTGTCTGATCCCCTGGAACTGGAAATGGGCCACCATATAGTGGCTGGTAGTTGATCCCAGGTTCTCTGGAAGAGGAGACAATGCTGTTAATTGTTGAGCCCGTTCAGTGGCCCCACACATCTTTAAATTTTTAGAAGTATATGTGAGGCTGTGTTTATGTACATCATATGTGGCCCATAAGAGGGATTTAGATTCTCCAGAATCTGACACTCTCTTCTGGAGTGTCTGAAGACAGCTACAGTGTACTTATATCTAATAAATAAATAAATAAATAAATAAATAAATAAATAAATAAATAAATAAACATTTTTAAAAGGGATAAGAAAGAAAGAAAAACCACCAGGCCTGCCATACTTGTCTTTCTGTCTTGCCTAGCCCCTTGCCTAGCCTAGCCTAGCCTAGCCCCTTGCCTAGCCTAGCCTAGCCTCTTGCCTAGCCTAGCCTAGCCCCTTGCCTAGCCTAGCCCTGCCTTGCCTAGCCCTGCCTATCCCTGTCTTTAACCAGGCTGGCCTCAATTCAGAAACTGACTGCCTCTGCCTCCAGAGTGCTCTCATTAAGAGCTCGAGCCACCACTGACTGTTGGGTTTTCTAAGTCTTACATAGGTATGGTCTGTTTCTCAGCTGTGAAACCCTAATTAACACATGTAGTCTGTCCTAGGTCAGCCATAGCTACAGACTGAGGCCTTTTCTAAAACAAAACAAAAGAAAACAAAAAATAGAAATAATAAAATAAATAAATTAAGCAACCACATGATATCTTTTCTTTCTTTCAATGATACTCAGAGCTTGAAGCAGTTCACCCATGAGACCTCAGCTCCGGACATTGAGGCTCTTTCCCTAACAAGTATTATGGCTGAACCTGAGGGCTTCTACTGCTGATTTGTGTCCCCCACTTTAAAAAAATAGTTGTTTTCAAAGGCTGCAGGTTCTTAGCCCTGTTCCTTGTTACAGTTGAGTCACAGCCCTGAAAGTTCAGTGGTAGTTAAAGGCACTGAGAAGGGCTTCCTATAGACATCGAAGACCAAGTCTTTGATATTAAAAAAGTTAATCTGGATTCCCCCACCCCCTGGCATCCTTAGAATGCCTAGAAAGGAAGGCAGGGACCTGGGCAGAAGGGTGCAAGGCTACTGGTGTTTGTAAGTGGTAACAGAAAGCTTTCTCTTGTTGGTACCCTACCCCAAGTTACATTGTCACTTCTTTTTCCTAGTTGTTGTTTTGTCGGTTTGTATTCTCAACATAGACCCTTTTCCTTCCTAACCTTGGCTGTCCTGAACCTTACTGTCCTTGAAGTCAGTGATTTGCCTGTCTTGCTGGGATGAAACTGTGAGCTACCATCCAGAAGGAAGCACCCTGCTGAGGTTAGATTGGGGTCTCTTCCATTTTCCTCTATGAACATGCATATGGCAGGCCTGTTCTTTCTTTTTTACTTTTCCTTTTCTTTTTAAAGATTTATTTATTTATTATATTTAAGTATGCTGTAGCTATGTTCAGACACTCCAGAAGAGTGTGTCAGATGCTGAAGAATCTAAATCATTCTTATTGTCTGCATATGATGTATATAAACACAGCCTCACATATACTCAAAAAAAAAAAAGAATGAAAGATGTGGCTACAGAGAGGACTCAACAATTAAGAGCATTGTCTCCTCTTCCAGAGAACCTGGGCTCAATTACCAGTATATATATATGGTGGCCCATCTCCAGTTCCAGGGGATCTAATACTCTGTTCTGGAGTCTGTGGGCACAGCATACACATGCAAAACATTCTTACACTAAAAATAAAATTGATCATTGAGAGAGAGGAGAAAGAGGGGGTGATAGAGAGGGGAGGTAATCATAACTCCTGACGAGTTTGAAGACCTGAGCTTCATCACTCACACAAATAAATAAATGCAAAATATTTTTTATAAATAAACTCTGCCATTGCCCTTTAAAAATTCCTAGAAAACAAGTTTTATGAGCAACAGTTATATTTACTATATCTAAAGGACAGTCATGAGCATATTCTCTAAATAGAAAAAGGCCTGTTAGTCTTAGAAATGGAAAAGACAAACCAAGGAAGGTTTACAATTACATAATGAGGCAGCTCAGCCCAGCACTCAGGTTGGAAGTAAGACTCGAGAATAGGATACACCTGAAGACAGACAGCCATTGCTTTTTGTTTCGGAGGCTGAAAGGATACACCTGAAGACAGCCAATGCTGTGTGTGCTTGATGGTGATCTGGTAATTTTTTTTTTTAATTTTTAAAAACTTTAACACTTTTTATAAAACTTTTATAAAAACTTTTTATTCTCCTTGGTTTCTTTCTTTCTTTCTTTCTTTCTTTCTTTCTTTCTTTCTTTCTTTCTTTCTTTCTTTCTTTCTTTCTTTCTTTTTTCAGGTTTTCTCACCATATTGCAGGTACTACAAGTTTGATTTTCTTATTTTTTGACTCTTTCAGGGTTTCTCACCATATTGCAGGTCCTACTGTGTGATTTTATCATTTTTCGACTTTTTCAGGGTTTCTCATCATATTCCAATTCCTAGAGTGTGATTTTCTCATTTTTCGACTTTTTCAGGGATTCTCACCATATTGCAGGTCCTAAAAGTGTGAATTTCTTATTTTTCGACTTTTGCAGGGTTTCTCACCATGTTCCAGCTACTACAGTGTATTTTTCTCATTTTTTAAAATTTTCACGGTCTCTCATCTTATTCAAAGTCGAACAGTGTGATTTTCTCATTTTTCGACTTTTTTAGGGTTTCTCACCATATTCCAGGTCCTACTGCATGATTTTCTCATTTTTCGACTTTTTCAGGGTTTCTCACCATATTCCAAGTCGTACAGTGTGATTTTCTCATTTTTTGACTTTTTCAGGGTTTCTCATCATATTCCAAGTCCTACAGTGTGATTTTCTCATTTTTCAACTTTTTCAGGGTTTCTCACCATATTGCAGGTCCTACTGTGTGATTTTCTCATTTTTTGACTTTTTCAGGGTTTCTCACCATATTCCAGGTCCTACTGCATGATTTTCTCATTTTTCGACTTTTTCAGGGTTTCTCACCATATTCCAAGTCCTACAGTGTGATTTTCTCATTTTTCGACTTTTTTAGGGTTTCTCATCATATTCCAAGTCCTACAGTGTGATTTTCTCATTTTTTGACTTTTTCAGGGTTTCTCATCTTATTCCATGTCCTAGAGTGTTATTTTTCTAATTTGTTGACTCTTTCAGAGTTTCTCCACTTACTCCATGTATTACAGTGTGATTTTTCTCATTTTTTTACTTTTTCAGGGTTTCTCATCATATTCCATGTCCTAAAGTGTGATTTTCTCATTTTTTGACTTTTTCAGTGTTTCTCACCATATTCCAGGTCCTACAGTTTGATATTCTCATTTTTCAACTTTTTCAGGGTTTCTCACCATATTCTGGGTCCTAGTGTGTGATTTTCTCATTTTTCGACTTTTTCAGGGTTTCTCACCATATTGGTGGTCCTACAAGTGTAATTTTCTGATTTTTCGACTTTTTCGGGATTTCTCACCATATTCCAGCTCCTACAGTGTATTTCTCTCATTGTTTGACTTTTTCATGATTTCTCATCTTATTCCAAGTCCTACAGTGTGATTTTCTCATTTTTCGAATTTTTCAGGGTTTCTCACCATATTGCAGGTACTACAAGTTTGAATTTCTTATTTTTCGACTGTTTCAGGGTTTCTCACCATAATCCAGGTCCTACTGTTTGATTTTCTCATTTTTCGACTTTTTCAGGGTTTCTCATCATATTCCAAGTCCTAGAGTGTGATTTTCTCATTTTTTGAGTTTTTCATGGATTCTCACCATATTACAGGTCCTACAAGTGTGAATTTCTTATTTTTCGACTTTTGCAGGGTTTCTCACCATGTTCCATCTACTACAGTGTATTTTTCTCATTTTTTAAAATTTTCACGGTTTCTCATCTTATTCCAAGTCGAACAGTGTGATTTTCTCATTTTTCGACTTTTTCAGGGTTTCTCACAATATTGCAGGTACTACAAGTTTGATTTTCTTATTTTTCAAATATTTCAGGGTTTCTCACCATATTCCAGGTCCTACTGTGTGATTTTCTCACGTTAACACTTTTTCAGTGTTTCTCACCATATTCTAGGTACTACAGTGTGATTTTCTCATTTTTTGACTTTTTCAGGTTTTCTCATCCTATTCCAAGTCCTAGAGTGTGATTTTCTCTTTTTCGGACTTTTTCAGGGTTTCTCAAAAAATATTCCAGGTCCTACAGTGTAATTTTCTCATTTTTTTTGACTTTTTCAGAGTTTATCACCATATTCCAGGTCCTAATGTGTGATTTTCTCATTTTTAGACATTTTCAGTGTTTCTGACCATATTCCAGGTCCTACAGTATGATTGTTCTCATGTTAAGACTTTTTCAGTGTTTCTCACCATATTCCAGGTCCTACTGCATATTTTGCTCATTTTTTACTTTTTCAGGGTTTCTCACCATATTTCAAGTCCTATATAGTGATTTTCTCATTTTTTGACTTTTTCACGGTTTCTCATCTTACTCCAAGTCCTACAGTGTGATTTTCTCATTTTTTGACTTTTATGGGTTTCTCACCATATTGCAGGTCCTACAAGTGTGAATTTCTTATTGTTGGACTTTTTCAGGGTTTCTCACCATATTCCAGCTCCTACAGTGTATTTTTGTCATTTTTTGTCTTTTTCACGGTTTCTCATCTTATTCCAAGTCCTACAGTGTGATTTTCTCATTTTTCAACTTTTTCAAGGTTTCTCACCATATTGCAGGTCCTACTGTGTGATTTTCTCATTTTTTGACTTTTTCAGGGTTTCTCACCATATTCCAGGTCCTACTGCATGATTTTCTCATTTTTCGACTTTTTCAGGGTTTCTCACCATATCCAAGTCGTACAGTGTGATTTTCTCATTTTTTGACTTTTTCAGGGTTTCTCATATTATTCCATGTCCTAGAGTGTTATTTTTCTAATTTGTCGACTCTTTCAGAGTTTCTCCACTTATTCCATGTATTACAGTGTGATTTTTCTCAGTTTTGGACTTTTTCAGGGTTTCTCACCTTATTCCAGGACCTACAGTTTGATTTTCTCATTTTTTGACTTTTTCAGGGTTTCTCACAATATTCCAGGTCCTACAGTGTGATTTTCTCATTTTTTTTTACTTTTTCAGGGTTTCTCATCATATTCCAAGTCCTAGAGTGTGTTTTTCTCTTTTTTTGACTTTTTCAGGGTTTCTCACCATATTCCAGGTCCTACAGTGTGATTTTCTCATTTTTTTACTTTTTCAGGGTTTCTCATCATATTCCAAGTCCTAGAGTGTGTTTTTCTCTTTTTTTGACTTTTTCAGGGTTTCTCACCATATTCCAGGTCCTACAGTGTGATTTTCTCATTTTAAGACTTTTTCAGGGTTTCTCACCATATTCCAGGTCCTACTGCATGATTTTCTCATTTTTTGACTTTTTCAGGGTTTCTCACCATATTCCAGGTCCTACTGCATGATTTTCTCATTTTTCGACTTTTTCAGGGTTTCTCACCATATTCCAAGTCGTACAGTGTGATTTTCTCATTTTTTGACTTTTTCAGGGTTTCTCATATTATTCCATGTCCTAGAGTGTTATTTTTCTAATTTGTCGACTCTTTCAGAGTTTCTCCACTTATTCCATGTATTACAGTGTGATTTTTCTCAGTTTTGGACTTTTTCAGGGTTTCTCACCTTATTCCAGGACCTACAGTTTGATTTTCTCATTTTTTGACTTTTTC
>NW_028228184.1:0-30190 GCF_978045245.1 Mus caroli | reverse complement strand
TAAATTCTAAGTTTTTCAGTGCAACTCACTCATATACAATGTACTACACTGTGCATTTCGTCTAATGCGGGTTTTTCAGTAAATTCTAAGTTTTTCAGTGCAACTCACTCATATACAATGTACTACACTGTGCATTTCGTCAAATCGGGTTTTTCAGTAAATTCTAAGTTTTTCAGTGCAACTCACTCATATACAATGTACTACACTGTGCATTTCGTCTAATGCGGGTTTTTCAGTAAATTCTAAGTTTTTCAGTGCAACTCACTCATATACTATGTACTACACTTTGCGTTTCTTATATTCTAAGTTTTTCAGTGCAATCACTCATATACTATGTACTACACTGTGCGTTTCTTATATTCTAAGTTTTTCAGTGCAACTCACTCATATACTATGTACTACACTGTGCGTTTCTTATATTCTAAGTTTTTCAGTGCAACTCACTCATATACTATGTACTACACTGTGCGTTTCTTATATTCTAAGTTTTTCAGTGCAACTCACTCATATACTATATACTACACTGTGCATTTCGTGTAATGCGGGTTTTTCAGTAAATTCTAAGTTTTTCAGTGCAACTCACTCATATACTATGTACTACACTTTGCGTTTCTCATATTCTAAGTTTTTCAGTGCAATCACTCATATACTATGTACTACACTGTGCGTTTTTTATATTCTAAGTTTTTCAGTGCAACTCACTCATATACTATGTACTACACTGTGCGTTTCTTATATTCTAAGTTTTTCAGTGCAACTCACTCATATACTATGTACTACATTGTGCGTTTCTTATATTCTAAGTTTTTCAGTGCATCTCACTCATATACTATGTACTACACTGTGCATTTCGTCTAATGCGGGTTTTTCAGTAAATTCTAAGTTTTTCAGTGCAACTCACTCATATACAATGTACTACACTGTGCATTTCGTCTAATGCGGGTTTTTCAGTAAATTCTAAGTTTTTCAGTGCAACTCACTCATATACAATGTACTACACTGTGCATTTCGTCTAATGCGGGTTTTTCAGTAAATTCTAAGTTTTTCAGTGCAACTCACTCATATACAATGTACTACACTGTGCATTTCGTCTAATGCGGGTTTTTCAGTAAATTCTAAGTTTTTCAGTGCAACTCACTCATATACAATGTACTACACTATGCATTTCGTCTAATGCGGGTTTTTCAGTAAATTCTAAGTTTTTAAGTGCAACTCACTCATATACAATGTACTACACTGTGCATTTCGTCTAATGCGGGTTTTTCAGTAAATTCTAAGTTTTTCAGTGCAACTCACTCATATACAATGTACTACACTGTGCATTTCGTCTAATGCGGGTTTTTCAGTAAATTCTAAGTTTTTAAGTGCAACTCACTCATATACTATGTACTACACTGTGCATTTCGTCTAATGCGGGTTTTTCAGTAAATTCTAACTTTTTCAGTGCAACTCACTCATATACAATGTACTACACTGTGCATTTCGTCTAATGCGGGTTTTTCAGTAAATTCTAAGTTTTTCAGTGCAACTCACTCATATACAATGTACTACACTGTGCATTTCGTCTAATGCGGTTTTTCAGTAAATTCTAAGTTTTTCAGTGCAACTCACTCATATACAATGTACTACACTGTGCATTTCGTCTAATGCGGGTTTTTCATTAAAATCTAAGTTTTTCAGTGCAACTCACTCATATACAATGTACTACACTGTGCATTTCGTCTAATGCGGGATTTTCAGTAAATTCTAAGTTTTTCAGTGCAACTCACTCATATACAATGTACTACACTGTGCATTTCGTCTAATGCGGGTTTTTCAGTAAATTCTAAGTTTTTCAGTGCAACTCACTCATATACAATGTACTACACTGTGCATTTCGTCTAATGCGGGTTTTTCAGTAAATTTTAAGTTTTTCAGTGCAACTCACTCATATACAATGTACTACACTGTGCATTTCGTCTAATGCGGGTTTTTCAGTAAATTCTAAGTTTTTCAGTGCAACTCACTCATATACTATGTACTACACTTTGCGTTTCTTATATTCTAAGTTTTTCAGTGCAATCACTCATATACTATGTACTACACTGTGCGTTTCTTATATTGTAAGTTTTTCAGTGCAACTCACTCATATACTATGTACTACACTGTGCGTTTCTTATATTCTAAGTTTTTCAGTGCAACTCACTCATATACTATGTACTACACTGTGCGTTTCTTATATTCTAAGTTTTTCAGTGCAACTCACTCATATACTATATACTACACTGTGCATTTCGTGTAATGCGGGTTTTTCAGTAAATTCTAAGTTTTTCAGTGCAACTCACTCATATACTATGTACTACACTTTGCGTTTCTTATATTCTAAGTTTTTCAGTGCAATCACTCATATACTATGTACTACACTGTGCGTTTTTTATATTCTAAGTTTTTCAGTGCAACTCACTCATATACTATGTACTACACTGTGCGTTTCTTATATTCTAAGTTTTTCAGTGCAACTCACTCATATACTATGTACTACATTGTGCGTTTCTTATATTCTAAGTTTTTCAGTGCATCTCACTCATAAACTATGTACTACACTGTGCATTTCGTCTAATGCGGGTTTTTCAGTAAATTCTAAGTTTTTCAGTGCAACTCACTCATATACAATGTACTACACTGTGCATTTCGTCTAATGCGGGATTTTCAGTAAATTCTAAGTTTTTCAGTGCAACTCACTCATATACAATGTACTACACTGTGCATTTCGTCTAATGCGGGTTTTTCAGTAAATTCTAAGTTTTTCAGTGCAACTCACTCATATACAATGTACTACACTGTGCATTTCGTCTAATGCGGGTTTTTCAGTAAATTCTAAGTTTTTCAGTGCAACTCACTCATATACAATGTACTACACTGTGCATTTCGTCTAATGCGGGTTTTTCAGTAAATTCTAAGTTTTTCAGTGCAACTCAATCATATACAATGTACTACACTGTACATTTCGTCTAATGCGGGTTTTTCAGTAAATTCTAAGTTTTTCAGTGCAACTCACTCATATACAATGTACTACACTGTGCATTTCGTCTAATGCGGGTTTTTCAGTAAATTCTAAGTTTTTCAGTGCAACTCACTCATATATAATGTACTACACTGTGCATTTCGTCTAATACGGGTTTTTCAGTAAATTCTAAGTTTTTCAGTGCAACTCACTCATATACAATGTACTACACTTTGCATTTCGTCTAATGCGGGTTTTTCAGTAAATTCTAAGTTTTTCAGTGCAACTCACTCATATACAATGTACTACACTGTGCATTTCGTCTAATGCGGGTTTTTCAGTAAATTCTAAGTTTTTCAGTGCAACTCACTCATATACAATGTACTACACTGTGCATTTCGTCTAATGCGGGATTTTCAGTAAATTCTAAGTTTTTCAGTGCAATTCACTCATATACTATGTACTACACTGTGCATTTCGTCTAATGCGGGTTTTTCAGTAAATTCTAAGTTTTTCAGTGCAACTCACTCATATACAATGTACTACACTGTGCATTTCGTCTAATGCGGGTTTTTCAGTAAATTCTAAGTTTTTCAGTGCAACTCACTCATATACAATGTACTACACTGTGCATTTCGTCTAATGCGGGTTTTTCAGTAAATTCTAAGTTTTTCAGTGCAACTCACTCATATACAATGTACTACACTGTGCATTTCGTCTAATGCGGGTTTTTCAGTAAATTCTAAGTTTTTCAGTGCAACTCACTCATATACAATGTACTACACTGTGTATTTCGTCTAATGCGGGTTTTTCAGTAAATTCTAAGTTTTTCAGTGCAACTCACTCATATACAATGTACTACACTGTGCATTTCGTCTAATGCGGGTTTTTCAGTAAATTCTAAGTTTTTCAGTGCAACTCAATCATATACAATGTACTACACTGTGCATTTCGTCTAATGCGGGTTTTTCAGTAAATTCTAAGTTTTTCAGTGCAACTCACTCATATACTATGTACTACACTGTGCATTTCGTCTAATGCGGGTTTTTCAGTAAATTCTAAGTTTTTCAGTGCAACTCACTCATATACTATGTACTACACTTTGCGTTTCTTATATTCTAAGTTTTTCAGTGCAATCGCTCATATACTATGTACTACACTGTGCGTTTCTTATATTCTAAGTTTTTCAGTGCAACTCACTCATATACTATGTACTACATTGTGCGTTTCTTATATTCTAAGTTTTTCAGTGCAACTCACTCATATACTATGTACTACACTGTGCATTTCGTCTAATGCGGGTTTTTCAGTAAATTCTAAGTTTTTCAGTGCAACTCACTCATATAAAATGTACTACACTGTGCATTTCGTCTAATGCGGGTTTTTCAGTAAATTCTAAGTTTTTCAGTGCAACTCACTCTTATACAATGTACTACACTGTGCATTTAGTCTAATGCGGGTTTTTCAGTAAATTCTAAGTTTTTCAGTGCAACTCACTCATATACAATGTACTACACTGTGCATTTCGTCTAATGCGGGTTTTTCAGTAAATTCTAAGTTTTTCAGTGCAATTCACTCATATACTATGTACTACACTGTGCATTTCGTCTAATGCGGGTTTTTCAGTAAATTCTAAGTTTTTAAGTGCAACTCACTCATATACAATGTACTACACTGTGCATTTCGTCTAATGCGGGTTTTTCAGTAAATTCTAAGTTTTTCAGTGCAACTCACTCATATACAATGTACTACACTGTGTATTTCGTTTAATGCGGGTTTTTCAGTAAATTCTAAGTTTTTCAGTGCAACTCACTCATATACAATGTACTACACTGTGCATTTCGTCTAATGCGGGTTTTTCAGTAAATTCTAAGTTTTTCAGTGGAACTCAATCATATACAATGTACTACACTGTGCATTTCGTCTAATGCGGGTTTTTCAGTAAATTCTAAGTTTTTCAGTGCAACTCACTCATATACTATGTACTACACTGTGCATTTCGTCTAATGCGGGTTTTTCAGTAAATTCTAAGTTTTTCAGTGCAACTCCCTCATATACTATGTACTACACTTTGCGTTTCTTATATTCTAAGTTTTTCAGTGCAATCGCTCATATACTATGTACTACACTGTGCGTTTCTTATATTCTAAGTTTTTCAGTGCAACTCACTCATATACTATGTACTACACTGTGCATTTCGTCTAATGCGGGTTTTTCAGTAAATTCTAAGTTTTTCAGTGCAACTCACTCATATACAATGTACTACACTGTGCATTTCGTCTAATGCGGGTTTTTCAGTAAATTCTAAGTTTTTCAGTGCAACTCACTCATATACAATGTACTACACTGTGCATTTCGTCTAATGCGGGTTTTTCAGTAAATTCTAAGTTTTTCAGTGCAACTCACTCATATACAATGTACTACACTGTGCATTTCGTCTAATGCGGGTTTTTCAGTAAATTCTAAGTTTTTCAGTGCAATTCACTCATATACTATGTACTACACTGTGCATTTCGTCTAATGCGGGTTTTTCAATAAATTCTAAGTTTTTCAGTGCAACTCACTCATATACAATGTACTACACTGTGCATTTCGTCTAATGCGGGTTTTTCAGTAAATTCTAAGTTTTTCAGTGCAACTCACTCATATACAATGTACTCACTGTGCATTTCGTCTAATGCGGGTTTTTCAGTAAATTCTAAGTTTTTCAGTGCAACTCACTCATATACTATGTACTACACTGTGCATTTCGTCTAATGCGGGTTTTTCAGTAAATTCTAAGTTTTTCAGTGCAACTCACTCATATACAATGTACTACACTGTGCATTTCGTCTAATGCGGGTTTTTCAGTAAATTCTAAGTTTTTCAGTGCAACTCACTCATATACAATGTACTACACTGTGCATTTCGTCTAATGCGGGTTTTTCAGTAAATTCTAAGTTTTTCAGTGCAACTCACTCATATACAATGTACTACACTATGCATTTCGTCTAATGCGGGTTTTTCAGTAAATTCTAAGTTTTTAAGTGCAACTCACTCATATACAATGTACTACACTGTGCATTTCGTCTAATGCAGGTTTTTCAGTAAATTCTAAGTTTTGCAGTGCAACTCACTCATATACAATGTACTACCCTGTGCATTTCGTCTAATGCGGGTTTTTCAGTAAATTCTAAGTTTTTCAGTGCAACTCACTCATATACTATGTACTACACTGTGCATTTCGTCTAATGCGGGTTTTTCAGTAAATTCTAAGTTTTTCAGTGCAACTCACTCATATACAATGTACTACACTGTGCATTTCGTCTAATGCGGGTTTTTCAGTAAATTCTAAGTTTTTCAGTGCAACTCACTCATATACAATGTACTACACTGTGCATTTCGTCTAATGCGGGATTTTCAGTAAATTCTAAGTTTTTCAGTGCAACTCAATCATATACAATGTACTACACTGTGCATTTCGTCTAATGCGGGTTTTTCAGTAAATTCTAAGTTTTTCAGTGCAACTCACTCATATACTATGTACTACACTGTGCATTTCGTCTAATGCGGGTTTTCAGTAAATTCTAAGTTTTTCAGTGCAACTCCCTCATATACTATGTACTACACTTTGCGTTTCTTATATTCTAAGTTTTTCAGTGCAATCGCTCATATACTATGTACTACACTGTGCGTTTCTTATATTCTAAGTTTTTCAGTGCAACTCACTCATATACTATGTACTACACTGTGCATTTCGTCTAATGCGGGTTTTTCAGTAAATTCTAAGTTTTTCAGTGCAACTCACTCATATACAATGTACTACACTGTGCATTTCGTCTAATGCGGGTTTTTTCAGTAAATTCTAAGTTTTTCAGTGCAACTCACTCATATACAATGTACTACACTGTGCATTTCGTCTAATGCGGGTTTTTCAGTAAATTCTAAGTTTTTCAGTGCAACTCACTCATATACAATGTACTACACTGTGCAATTTCGTCTAATGCGGGTTTTTCAGTAAATTCTAAGTTTTTCAGTGCAATTCACTCATATACTATGTACTACACTGTGCATTTCGTCTAATGCGGGTTTTTCAGTAAATTCTAAGTTTTTCAGTGCAACTCACTCATATACAATGTACTACACTGTGCATTTCGTCTAATGCGGGTTTTTCAGTAAATTCTAAGTTTTTCAGTGCAACTCACTCATATACAATGTACTCACTGTGCATTTCGTCTAATGCGGGTTTTTCAGTAAATTCTAAGTTTTTCAGTGCAACTCACTCATATACTATGTACTACACTGTGCATTTCGTCTAATGCGGGTTTTTCAGTAAATTCTAAGTTTTTCAGTGCAACTCACTCATATACAATGTACTACACTGTGCATTTCGTCTAATGCGGGTTTTTCAGTAAATTCTAAGTTTTTCAGTGCAACTCACTCATATACAATGTACTACACTGTGCATTTCGTCTAATGCGGGTTTTTCAGTAAATTCTAAGTTTTTCAGTGCAACTCACTCATATACAATGTACTACACTATGCATTTCGTCTAATGCGGGTTTTTCAGTAAATTCTAAGTTTTTAAGTGCAACTCACTCATATACAATGTACTACACTGTGCATTTCGTCTAATGCGGGTTTTTCAGTAAATTCTAAGTTTTGCAGTGCAACTCACTCATATACAATGTACTACCCTGTGCATTTCGTCTAATGCGGGTTTTTCAGTAAATTCTAAGTTTTTCAGTGCAACTCACTCATATACTATGTACTACACTGTGCATTTCGTCTAATGCGGGTTTTTCAGTAAATTCTAAGTTTTTCAGTGCAACTCACTCATATACAATGTACTACACTGTGCATTTCGTCTAATGCGGGTTTTTCAGTAAATTCTAAGTTTTTCAGTGCAACTCACTCATATACAATGTACTACACTGTGCATTTCGTCTAATGCGGGATTTTCAGTAAATTCTAAGTTTTTCAGTGCAACTCAATCATATACAATGTACTACACTGTGCATTTCGTCTAATGCGGGTTTTTCAGTAAATTCTAAGTTTTTCAGTGCAACTCACTGATATACAATGTACTACACTGTGCATTTCGTCTAATGCGGGTTTTTCAGTAAATTCTAAGTTTTTCAGTGCAACTCCCTCATATACTATGTACTACACTTTGCGTTTCTTATATTCTAAGTTTTTCAGTGCAATCGCTCATATACTATGTACTACACTGTGCGTTTCTTATATTCTAAGTTTTTCAGTGCAACTCACTCATATACTATGTACTACACTGTTCATTTCGTCTAATGCGGGTTTTTCAGTAAATTCTAAGTTTTTCAGTGCAACTCACTCATATACAATGTACTACACTGTGCATTTCGTCTAATGCGGGTTTTTCAGTAAATTCTAAGTTTTTCAGTGCAACTCACTCATATACAATGTACTACACTGTGCATTTCGTCTAATGCGGGTTTTTCAGTAAATTCTAAGTTTTTCAGTGCAACTCACTCATATACAATGTACTACACTGTGCATTTCGTCTAATGCGGGTTTTTCAGTAAATTCTAAGTTTTTCAGTGCAATTCACTCATATACTATGTACTACACTGTGCATTTCGTCTAATGCGGGTTTTTCAGTAATTCTAAGTTTTTCAGTGCAACTCACTCATATACAATGTACTACACTGTGCATTTCGTCTAATGCGGGTTTTTCAGTAAATTCTAAGTTTTTCAGTGCAACTCACTCATATACAATGTACTCACTGTGCATTTCGTCTAATGCGGGTTTTTCAGTAAATTCTAAGTTTTTCAGTGCAACTCACTCATATACTATGTACTACACTGTGCATTTCGTCTAATGCGGGTTTTTCAGTAAATTCTAAGTTTTTCAGTGCAACTCACTCATATACAATGTACTACACTGTGCATTTCGTCTAATGCGGGTTTTTCAGTAAATTCTAAGTTTTTCAGTGCAACTCACTCATATACAATGTACTACACTGTGCATTTCGTCTAATGCGGGTTTTTCAGTAAATTCTAAGTTTTTCAGTGCAACTCACTCATATACAATGTACTACACTATGGATTTCGTCTAATGCGGGTTTTTCAGTAAATTCTAAGTTTTTAAGTGCAACTCACTCATATACAATGTACTACACTGTGCATTTCGTCTAATGCGGGTTTTTCAGTAAATTCTAAGTTTTGCAGTGCAACTCACTCATATACAATGTACTACCCTGTGCATTTCGTCTAATGCGGGTTTTTCAGTAAATTCTAAGTTTTTCAGTGCAACTCACTCATATACTATGTACTACACTGTGCATTTCGTCTAATGCGGGTTTTTCAGTAAATTCTAAGTTTTTCAGTGCAACTCACTCATATACAATGTACTACACTGTGCATTTCGTCTAATGCGGGTTTTTCAGTAAATTCTAAGTTTTTCAGTGCAACTCACTCATATACAATGTACTACACTGTGCATTTCGTCTAATGCGGGATTTTCAGTAAATTCTAAGTTTTTCAGTGCAACTCAATCATATACAATGTACTACACTGTGCATTTCGTCTAATGCGGGTTTTTCAGTAAATTCTAAGTTTTTCAGTGCAACTCACTCATATACTATGTACTACACTGTGCATTTCGTCTAATGCGGGTTTTTCAGTAAATTCTAAGTTTTTCAGTGCAACTCACTCATATACTATGTACTACACTTTGCGTTTCTTATATTCTAAGTTTTTCAGTGCAATCGCTCATATACTATGTACTACACTGTGCGTTTCTTATATTCTAAGTTTTTCAGTGCAACTCACTCATATACTATGTACTACATTGTGCGTTTCTTATATTCTAAGTTTTTCAGTGCAACTCACTCATATACTATGTACTACACTGTGCATTTCGTCTAATGCGGGTTTTTCAGTAAATTCTAAGTTTTTCAGTGCAACTCACTCATATACAATGTACTACACTGTGCATTTCGTCTAATGCGGGTTTTTCAGTAAATTCTAAGTTTTTCAGTGCAACTCACTCATATACAATGTACTACACTGTGCATTTCGTCTAATGCGGGTTTTTCAGTAAATTCTAAGTTTTCAGTGCAACTCACTCATATACAATGTACTACACTGTGCATTTCGTCTAATGCGGGTTTTTCAGTAAATTCTAAGTTTTTCAGTGCAATTCACTCATATACTATGTACTACACTGTGCATTTCGTCTAATGCGGGTTTTTCAGTAAATTCTAAGTTTTTCAGTGCAACTCACTCATATACAATGTACTACACTGTGCATTTCGTCTAATGCGGGTTTTTCAGTAAATTCTAAGTTTTTCAGTGCAACTCACTCATATACAATGTACTACACTGTGCATTTCGTCTAATGCGGGTTTTTCAGTAAATTCTAAGTTTTTCAGTGCAACTCACTCATATACTATGTACTACACTGTGCATTTCGTCTAATGCGGGTTTTTCAGTAAATTCTAAGTTTTTCAGTGCAACTCACTCATATACAATGTACTACACTGTGCATTTCGTCTAATGCGGGTTTTTCAGTAAATTCTAAGTTTTTCAGTGCAACTCACTCATATACAATGTACTACACTGTGCATTTCGTCTAATGCGGGTTTTTCAGTAAATTCTAAGTTTTTCAGTGCAACTCACTCATATACAATGTACTACACTATGCATTTCGTCTAATGCGGGTTTTTCAGTAAATTCTAAGTTTTTAAGTGCAACTCACTCATATACAATGTACTACACTGTGCATTTCGTCTAATGCGGGTTTTTCAGTAAATTCTAAGTTTTTCAGTGCAACTCACTCATATACAATGTACTACACTGTGCATTTCGTCTAATGCGGGTTTTTCAGTAAATTCTAAGTTTTTCAGTGCAACTCACTCATATACAATGTACTACACTGTGTATTTCGTCTAATGCGGGTTTTTCAGTAAATTCTAAGTTTTTCAGTGCAACTCACTCATATACAATGTACTACACTGTGCATTTCGTCTAATGCGGGTTTTTCAGTAAATTCTAAGTTTTTCAGTGCAACTCAATCATATACAATGTACTACACTGTGCATTTCGTCTAATGCCGGTTTTTCAGTAAATTCTAAGTTTTTCAGTGCAACTCACTCATATACTATGTACTACACTGTGCATTTCGTCTAATGCCGGTTTTTCAGTAAATTCTAAGTTTTTCAGTGCAATTCACTCATATACTATGTACTACACTTTGCGTTTCTTATATTCTAAGTTTTTCAGTGCAATCGCTCATATACTATGTACTACACTGTGCGTTTCTTATATTCTAAGTTTTTCAGTGCAACTCACTCATATACTATGTACTACACTGTGCATTTCGTCTAATGCGTGTTTTTCAGTAAATTCTAAGTTTTTCAGTGCAACTCACTCATATACAATGTACTACACTGTGCATTTCGTCTAATGCGGGTTTTTCAGTAAATTCTAAGTTTTTCAGTGCAACTCACTCATATACAATGTACTACACTGTGCATTTCGTCTAATGCGGGTTTTCAGTAAATTCTAAGTTTTTCAGTGCAACTCACTCATATACAATGTACTCACTGTGCATTTCGTCTAATGCGGGTTTTTCAGTAATTCTAAGTTTTTCAGTGCAACTCACTCATATACAATGTACTACACTGTGCATTTCGTCTAATGCGGGTTTTTCAGTAAATTCTAAGTTTTTCAGTGCAACTCACTCATATACAATGTACTACACTGTGCATTTCGTCAAATGCGGGTTTTTCAGTAAATTCTAAGTTTTTCAGTGCAACTCACTCATATACAATGTACTACACTATGCATTTCGTCTAATGCGGGTTTTTCAGTAAATTCTAAGTTTTTAAGTGCAACTCACTCATATACAATGTACTACACTGTGCATTTCGTCTAATGCGGGTTTTTCAGTAAATTCTAAGTTTTTCAGTGCAACTCACTCATATACAATGTACTACACTGTGCATTTCGTCTAATGCGGGTTTTTCAGTAAATTCTAAGTTTTTCAGTGCAACTCACTCATATACAATGTACTACACTGTGCATTTCGTCTAATGCGGGTTTTTCAGTAAATTCTAAGTTTTTCAGTGCAACTCACTCATATACAATGTACTACACTGTGCATTTCGTCTAATGCGGGTTTTTCAGTAAATTCTAAGTTTTTCAGTGCAACTCACTCATATACAATGTACTACACTATGCATTTCGTCTAATGCGGGTTTTTCAGTAAATTCTAAGTTTTTAAGTGCAACTCACTCATATACAATGTACTACACTGTGCATTTCGTCTAATGCAGGTTTTTCAGTAAATTCTAAGTTTTGCAGTGCAACTCACTCATATAAAATGTACTACCCTGTGCATTTCGTCTAATGCGGGTTTTTCAGTAAATTCTAAGTTTTTCAGTGCAACTCACTCATATACTATGTACTACACTGTGCATTTCGTCTAATGCGGGTTTTTCAGTAAATTCTAAGTTTTTCAGTGCAACTCACTCATATACAATGTACTACACTGTGCATTTCGTCTAATGCGGGTTTTTCAGTAAATTCTAAGTTTTTCAGTGCAACTCACTCATATACAATGTACTACACTGTGCATTTCGTCTAATGCGGGATTTTCAGTAAATTCTAAGTTTTTCAGTGCAACTCAATCATATACAATGTACTACACTGTGCATTTCGTCTAATGCGGGTTTTTCAGTAAATTCTAAGTTTTTCAGTGCAACTCACTCATATACTATGTACTACACTGTGCATTTCGTCTAATGCGGGTTTTTCAGTAAATTCTAAGTTTTTCAGTGCAACTCCCTCATATACTATGTACTACACTTTGCGTTTCTTATATTCTAAGTTTTTCAGTGCAATCGCTCATATACTATGTACTACACTGTGCGTTTCTTATATTCTAAGTTTTTCAGTGCAACTCACTCATATACTATGTACTACACTGTGCATTTCGTCTAATGCGGGTTTTTCAGTAAATTCTAAGTTTTTCAGTGCAACTCACTCATATACAATGTACTACACTGTGCATTTCGTCTAATGCGGGTTTTTCAGTAAATTCTAAGTTTTTCAGTGCAACTCACTCATATACAATGTACTACACTGTGCATTTCGTCTAATGCGGGTTTTTCAGTAAATTCTAAGTTTTTCAGTGCAACTCACTCATATACAATGTACTACACTGTGCATTTCGTCTAATGCGGGTTTTTCAGTAAATTCTAAGTTTTTCAGTGCAATTCACTCATATACTATGTACTACACTGTGCATTTCGTCTAATGCGGGTTTTTCAGTAAATTCTAAGTTTTTCAGTGCAACTCACTCATATACAATGTACTACACTGTGCATTTCGTCTAATGCGGGTTTTTCAGTAAATTCTAAGTTTTTCAGTGCAACTCACTCATATACAATGTACTCACTGTGCATTTCGTCTAATGCGGGTTTTTCAGTAAATTCTAAGTTTTTCAGTGCAACTCACTCATATACTATGTACTACACTGTGCATTTCGTCTAATGCGGGTTTTTCAGTAAATTCTAAGTTTTTCAGTGCAACTCACTCATATACAATGTACTACACTGTGCATTTCGTCTAATGCGGGTTTTTCAGTAAATTCTAAGTTTTTCAGTGCAACTCACTCATATACAATGTACTACCACTGTGCATTTCGTCTAATGCGGGTTTTTCAGTAAATTCTAAGTTTTTCAGTGCAACTCACTCATATACAATGTACTACACTATGCATTTCGTCTAATGCGGGTTTTTCAGTAAATTCTAAGTTTTTAAGTGCAACTCACTCATATACAATGTACTACACTGTGCATTTCGTCTAATGCGGGTTTTTCAGTAAATTCTAAGTTTTTCAGTGCAACTCACTCATATACAATGTACTACACTGTGCATTTCGTCTAATGCGGGTTTTTCAGTAAATTCTAAGTTTTTCAGTGCAACTCACTCATATACAATGTACTACACTGTGTATTTCGTCTAATGCGGGTTTTTCAGTAAATTCTAAGTTTTTCAGTGCAACTCACTCATATACAATGTACTACACTGTGCATTTCGTCTAATGCGGGTTTTTCAGTAAATTCTAAGTTTTTCAGTGCAACTCAATCATATACAATGTACTACACTGTGCATTTCGTCTAATGCCGGTTTTTCAGTAAATTCTAAGTTTTTCAGTGCAACTCACTCATATACTATGTACTACACTGTGCATTTCGTCTAATGCCGGTTTTTCAGTAAATTCTAAGTTTTTCAGTGCAATTCACTCATATACTATGTACTACACTTTGCGTTTCTTATATTCTAAGTTTTTCAGTGCAATCGCTCATATACTATGTACTACACTGTGCGTTTCTTATATTCTAAGTTTTTCAGTGCAACTCACTCATATACTATGTACTACACTGTGCATTTCGTCTAATGCGTGTTTTTCAGTAAATTCTAAGTTTTTCAGTGCAACTCACTCATATACAATGTACTACACTGTGCATTTCGTCTAATGCGGGTTTTTCAGTAAATTCTAAGTTTTTCAGTGCAACTCACTCATATACAATGTACTACACTGTGCATTTCGTCTAATGCGGGTTTTTCAGTAAATTCTAAGTTTTTCAGTGCAACTCACTCATATACAATGTACTCACTGTGCATTTCGTCTAATGCGGGTTTTTCAGTAAATTCTAAGTTTTTCAGTGCAACTCACTCATATACAATGTACTACACTGTGCATTTCGTCTAATGCGGGTTTTTCAGTAAATTCTAAGTTTTTCAGTGCAACTCACTCATATACAATGTACTACACTGTGCATTTCGTCAAATGCGGGTTTTTCAGTAAATTCTAAGTTTTTCAGTGCAACTCACTCATATACAATGTACTACACTATGCATTTCGTCTAATGCGGGTTTTTCAGTAAATTCTAAGTTTTTAAGTGCAACTCACTCATATACAATGTACTACACTGTGCATTTCGTCTAATGCGGGTTTTTCAGTAAATTCTAAGTTTTTCAGTGCAACTCACTCATATACAATGTACTACACTGTGCATTTCGTCTAATGCGGGTTTTTCAGTAAATTCTAAGTTTTTCAGTGCAACTCACTCATATACAATGTACTACACTGTGCATTTCGTCTAATGCGGGTTTTTCAGTAAATTCTAAGTTTTTCAGTGCAACTCACTCATATACAATGTACTACACTGTGCATTTCGTCTAATGCGGGTTTTTCAGTAAATTCTAAGTTTTTCAGTGCAACTCACTCATATACAATGTACTACACTATGCATTTCGTCTAATGCGGGTTTTTCAGTAAATTCTAAGTTTTTAAGTGCAACTCACTCATATACAATGTACTACACTGTGCATTTCGTCTAATGCAGGTTTTTCAGTAAATTCTAAGTTTTGCAGTGCAACTCACTCATATAAAATGTACTACCCTGTGCATTTCGTCTAATGCGGGTTTTTCAGTAAATTCTAAGTTTTTCAGTGCAACTCACTCATATACTATGTACTACACTGTGCATTTCGTCTAATGCGGGTTTTTCAGTAAATTCTAAGTTTTTCAGTGCAACTCACTCATATACAATGTACTACACTGTGCATTTCGTCTAATGCGGGTTTTTCAGTAAATTCTAAGTTTTTCAGTGCAACTCACTCATATACAATGTACTACACTGTGCATTTCGTCTAATGCGGGATTTTCAGTAAATTCTAAGTTTTTCAGTGCAACTCAATCATATACAATGTACTACACTGTGCATTTCGTCTAATGCGGGTTTTTCAGTAAATTCTAAGTTTTTCAGTGCAACTCACTCATATACTATGTACTACACTGTGCATTTCGTCTAATGCGGGTTTTTCAGTAAATTCTAAGTTTTTCAGTGCAACTCCCTCATATACTATGTACTACACTTTGCGTTTCTTATATTCTAAGTTTTTCAGTGCAATCGCTCATATACTATGTACTACACTGTGCGTTTCTTATATTCTAAGTTTTTCAGTGCAACTCACTCATATACTATGTACTACACTGTGCATTTCGTCTAATGCGGGTTTTTCAGTAAATTCTAAGTTTTTCAGTGCAACTCACTCATATACAATGTACTACACTGTGCATTTCGTCTAATGCGGGTTTTTCAGTAAATTCTAAGTTTTTCAGTGCAACTCACTCATATACAATGTACTACACTGTGCATTTCGTCTAATGCGGGTTTTTCAGTAAATTCTAAGTTTTTCAGTGCAACTCACTCATATACAATGTACTACACTGTGCATTTCGTCTAATGCGGGTTTTTCAGTAAATTCTAAGTTTTTCAGTGCAATTCACTCATATACTATGTACTACACTGTGCATTTCGTCTAATGCGGGTTTTTCAGTAAATTCTAAGTTTTTCAGTGCAACTCACTCATATACAATGTACTACACTGTGCATTTCGTCTAATGCGGGTTTTTCAGTAAATTCTAAGTTTTTCAGTGCAACTCACTCATATACAATGTACTCACTGTGCATTTCGTCTAATGCGGGTTTTTCAGTAAATTCTAAGTTTTTCAGTGCAACTCACTCATATACTATGTACTACACTGTGCATTTCGTCTAATGCGGGTTTTTCAGTAAATTCTAAGTTTTTCAGTGCAACTCACTCATATACAATGTACTACACTGTGCATTTCGTCTAATGCGGGTTTTTCAGTAAATTCTAAGTTTTTCAGTGCAACTCACTCATATACAATGTACTACACTGTGCATTTCGTCTAATGCGGGTTTTTCAGTAAATTCTAAGTTTCTCAGTGCAACTCACTCATATACAATGTACTACACTATGCATTTCGTCTAATGCGGGTTTTTCAGTAAATTCTAAGTTTTTAAGTGCAACTCACTCATATACAATGTACTACACTGTGCATTTCGTCTAATGCGGGTTTTTCAGTAAATTCTAAGTTTTGCAGTGCAACTCACTCATATACAATGTACTACCCTGTGCATTTCGTCTAATGCGGGTTTTTCAGTAAATTCTAAGTTTTTCAGTGCAACTCACTCATATACTATGTACTACACTGTGCATTTCGTCTAATGCGGGTTTTTCAGTAAATTCTAAATTTTTCAATGCAACTCACTCATATACAATGTACTACACTGTGCATTTCGTCTAATGCGGGTTTTTCAGTAAATTCTAAGTTTTTCAGTGCAACTCACTCATATACAATGTACTACACTGTGCATTTCGTCTAATGCGGGATTTTCAGTAAATTCTAAGTTTTTCAGTGCAACTCAATCATATACAATGTACTACACTGTGCATTTCGTCTAATGCGGGTTTTTCAGTAAATTCTAAGTTTTTCAGTGCAACTCACTCATATACTATGTACTACACTGTGCATTTCGTCTAATGCGGGTTTTTCAGTAAATTCTAAGTTTTTCAGTGCAACTCCCTCATATACTATGTACTACACTTTGCGTTTCTTATATTCTAAGTTTTTCAGTGCAATCGCTCATATACTATGTACTACACTGTGCGTTTCTTATATTCTAAGTTTTTCAGTGCAACTCACTCATATACTATGTACTACACTGTTCATTTCGTCTAATGCGGGTTTTTCAGTAAATTCTAAGTTTTTCAGTGCAACTCACTCATATACAATGTACTACACTGTGCATTTCGTCTAATGCGGGTTTTTCAGTAAATTCTAAGTTTTTCAGTGCAACTCACTCATATACAATGTACTACACTGTGCATTTCGTCTAATGCGGGTTTTTCAGTAAATTCTAAGTTTTTCAGTGCAACTCACTCATATACAATGTACTACACTGTGCATTTCGTCTAATGCGGGTTTTTCAGTAAATTCTAAGTTTTTCAGTGCAATTCACTCATATACTATGTACTACACTGTGCATTTCGTCTAATGCGGGTTTTTCAGTAAATTCTAAGTTTTTCAGTGCAACTCACTCATATACAATGTACTACACTGTGCATTTCGTCTAATGCGGGTTTTTCAGTAAATTCTAAGTTTTTCAGTGCAACTCACTCATATACAATGTACTCACTGTGCATTTTGTCTAATGCGGGTTTTTCAGTAAATTCTAAGTTTTTCAGTGCAACTCACTCATATACTATGTACTACACTGTGCATTTCGTCTAATGCGGGTTTTTCAGTAAATTCTAAGTTTTTCAGTGCAACTCACTCATATACAATGTACTACACTGTGCATTTCGTCTAATGCGGGTTTTTCAGTAAATTCTAAGTTTTTCAGTGCAACTCACTCATATACAATGTACTACACTGTGCATTTCGTCTAATGCGGGTTTTTCAGTAAATTCTAAGTTTTTCAGTGCAACTCACTCATATACAATGTACTACACTATGGATTTCGTCTAATGCAGGTTTTTCAGTAAATTCTAAGTTTTTAAGTGCAACTCACTCATATACAATGTACTACACTGTGCATTTCGTCTAATGCGGGTTTTTCAGTAAATTCTAAGTTTTGCAGTGCAACTCACTCATATACAATGTACTACCCTGTGCATTTCGTCTAATGCGGGTTTTTCAGTAAATTCTAAGTTTTTCAGTGCAACTCACTCATATACTATGTACTACACTGTGCATTTCGTCTAATGCGGGTTTTTCAGTAAATTCTAAGTTTTTCAGTGCAACTCACTCATATACAATGTACTACACTGTGCATTTCGTCTAATGCGGGTTTTTCAGTAAATTCTAAGTTTTTCAGTGCAACTCACTCATATACAATGTACTACACTGTGCATTTCGTCTAATGCGGGATTTTCAGTAAATTCTAAGTTTTTCAGTGCAACTCAATCATATACAATGTACTACACTGTGCATTTCGTCTAATGCGGGTTTTTCAGTAAATTCTAAGTTTTTCAGTGCAACTCACTCATATACTATGTACTACACTGTGCATTTCGTCTAATGCGGGTTTTTCAGTAAATTCTAAGTTTTTCAGTGCAACTCACTCATATACTATGTACTACACTTTGCGTTTCTTATATTCTAAGTTTTTCAGTGCAATCGCTCATATACTATGTACTACACTGTGCGTTTCTTATATTCTAAGTTTTTCAGTGCAACTCACTCATATACTATGTACTACATTGTGCGTTTCTTATATTCTAAGTTTTTCAGTGCAACTCACTCATATACTATGTACTACACTGTGCATTTCGTCTAATGCGGGTTTTTCAGTAAATTCTAAGTTTTTCAGTGCAACTCACTCATATACAATGTACTACACTGTGCATTTCGTCTAATGCGGGTTTTTCAGTAAATTCTAAGTTTTTCAGTGCAACTCACTCATATACAATGTACTACACTGTGCATTTCGTCTAATGCGGGTTTTTCAGTAAATTCTAAGTTTTTCAGTGCAACTCACTCATATACAATGTACTACACTGTGCATTTCGTCTAATGCGGGTTTTTCAGTAAATTCTAAGTTTTTCAGTGCAATTCACTCATATACTATGTACTACACTGTGCATTTCGTCTAATGCGGGTTTTTCAGTAAATTCTAAGTTTTTCAGTGCAACTCACTCATATACAATGTACTACACTGTGCATTTCGTCTAATGCGGGTTTTTCAGTAAATTCTAAGTTTTTCAGTGCAACTCACTCATATACAATGTACTACACTGTGCATTTCGTCTAATGCGGGTTTTTCAGTAAATTCTAAGTTTTTCAGTGCAACTCACTCATATACTATGTACTACACTGTGCATTTCGTCTAATGCGGGTTTTTCAGTAAATTCTAAGTTTTTCAGTGCAACTCACTCATATACAATGTACTACACTGTGCATTTCGTCTAATGCGGGTTTTTCAGTAAATTCTAAGTTTTTCAGTGCAACTCACTCATATACAATGTACTACACTGTGCATTTCGTCTAATGCGGGTTTTTCAGTAAATTCTAAGTTTTTCAGTGCAACTCACTCATATACAATGTACTACACTATGCATTTCGTCTAATGCGGGTTTTTCAGTAAATTCTAAGTTTTTAAGTGCAACTCACTCATATACAATGTACTACACTGTGCATTTCGTCTAATGCGGGTTTTTCAGTAAATTCTAAGTTTTTCAGTGCAACTCACTCATATACAATGTACTACACTGTGCATTTCGTCTAATGCGGGTTTTTCAGTAAATTCTAAGTTTTTCAGTGCAACTCACTCATATACAATGTACTACACTGTGTATTTCGTCTAATGCGGGTTTTTCAGTAAATTCTAAGTTTTTCAGTGCAACTCACTCATATACAATGTACTACACTGTGCATTTCGTCTAATGCGGGTTTTTCAGTAAATTCTAAGTTTTTCAGTGCAACTCAATCATATACAATGTACTACACTGTGCATTTCGTCTAATGCGGGTTTTTCAGTAAATTCTAAGTTTTTCAGTGCAACTCACTCATATACTATGTACTACACTGTGCATTTCGTCTAATGCGGGTTTTTCAGTAAATTCTAAGTTTTTCAGTGCAACTCACTCATATACTATGTACTACACTTTGCGTTTCTTATATTCTAAGTTTTTCAGTGCAATCGCTCATATACTATGTACTACACTGTGCGTTTCTTATATTCTAAGTTTTTCAGTGCAACTCACTCATATACAATGTACTACACTGTGCATTTCGTCTAATGCGGGTTTTTCAGTAAATTCTAAGTTTTTCAGTGCAACTCACTCATATACAATGTACTACACTGTGCATTTCGTCAAATGCGGGTTTTTCAGTAAATTCTAAGTTTTTCAGTGCAACTCACTCATATACAATGTACTACACTATGCATTTCGTCTAATGCGGGTTTTTCAGTAAATTCTAAGTTTTTAAGTGCAACTCACTCATATACAATGTACTACACTGTGCATTTCGTCTAATGCGGGTTTTTCAGTAAATTCTAAGTTTTTCAGTGCAACTCACTCATATACAATGTACTACACTGTGCATTTCGTCTAATGCGGGTTTTTCAGTAAATTCTAAGTTTTTAAGTGCAACTCAATCATATACTATGTACTACACTGTGCATTTCGTCTAATGCGGGTTTTTCAGTAAATTCTAACTTTTTCAGTGCAACTCACTCATATACAATGTACTACACTGTGCATTTCGTCTAATGCGGGTTTTTCAGTAAATTCTAAGTTTTTCAGTGCAACTCACTCATATACAATGTACTACACTGTGCATTTCGTCTAATGCGGGTTTTTCAGTAAATTCTAAGTTTTTCAGTGCAACTCACTCATATACAATGTACTACACTGTGCATTTCGTCTAATGCGGGTTTTTCAGTAAAATCTAAGTTTTTCAGTGCAACTCACTCATATACAATGTACTACACTGTGTATTTCGTCTAATGCGGGTTTTTCAGTAAATTCTAAGTTTTTCAGTGCAACTCACTCATATACAATGTACTACACTGTGCATTTCGTCTAATGCGGGTTTTTCAGTAAATTCTAAGTTTTTCAGTGCAACTCACTCATATACTATGTACTACACTTTGCGTTTCTTATATTCTAAGTTTTTCAGTGCAATCGCTCATATACTATGTACTACACTGTGCGTTTCTTATATTCTAAGTTTTTCAGTGCAACTCACTCATATACTATGTACTACACTGTGCGTTTCTTATATTCTAAGTTTTTCAGTGCAACTCACTCATATACTATGTACTACACTGTGCATTTCGTCTAATGCGGCTTTTTCAGTAAATTCTAAGTTTTTCAGTGCAACTCACTCATATACAATGTACTACACTGTGCATTTCGTCTAATGCGGGTTTTTCAGTAAATTCTAATTTTTTCACTGCAACTCACTCATATACAATGTACTACACTGTGCATTTCGTCTAATGCGGGTTTTTCAGTAAATTCTAAGTTTTTCAGTGCAACTCACTCATATACAATGTACTACACTGTGCATTTCGTCTAATGCGGGTTTTTCAGTAAATTCTAAGTTTTTCAGTGCAATTCACTCATATACTATGTACTACACTGTGCATTTCGTCTAATGCGGGTTTTTTCAGTAAATTCTAAGTTTTTCAGTGCAACTCACTCATATACAATGTACTCACTGTGCATTTCGTCTAATGCGGGTTTTTCAGTAAATTCTAAGTTTTTCAGTGCAACTCACTCATATACTATGTACTACACTGTGCATTTCGTCTAATGCGGGTTTTTCAGTAAATTCTAAGTTTTTCAGTGCAACTCACTCATATACAATGTACTACACTGTGCATTTCGTCTAATGCGGGTTTTTCAGTAAATTCTAAGTTTTTCAGTGCAACTCACTCATATACAATGTACTACACTGTGCATTTCGTCTAATGCGGTTTTTTTCAGTAAATTCTAAGTTTTTCAGTGCAACTCACTCATATACAATGTACTACACTATGCATTTCTTCTAATGCGGGTTTTTCAGTAAATTCTAAGTTTTTAAGTGCAACTCACTCATATACAATGTACTACACTGTGCATTTCGTCTAATGCGGGTTTTTCAGTAAATTCTAAGTTTTTCAGTGCAACTCACTCATATACAATGTACTACACTGTGCATTTCGTCTAATGCGGGTTTTTCAGTAAATTCTAAGTTTTTAAGTGCAACTCACTCATATACTATGTACTACACTGTGCATTTCGTCTAATGCGGGTTTTTCAGTAAATTCTAAGTTTTTCAGTGCAACTCACTCATATACAATGTACTACACTGTGCATTTCGTCTAATGCGGGTTTTTCAGTAAATTCTAAGTTTTTAAGTGCAACTCAATCATATACTATGTACTACACTGTGCATTTCGTCTAATGCGGGTTTTTCAGTAAATTCTAACTTTTTCAGTGCAACTCACTGATATACAATGTACTACACTGTGCATTTCGTCTAATGCGGGTTTTTCAGTAAATTCTAAGTTTTTCAGTGCAACTCACTCATATACAATGTACTACACTGTGCATTTCGTCTAATGCGGGTTTTTCAGTAAATTCTAAGTTTTTCAGTGCAACTCACTCATATACAATGTACTACACTGTGCATTTCGTCTAATGCGGGTTTTTCAGTAAAATCTAAGTTTTTCCGTGCAACTCACTCATATACAATGTACTACACTGTGTATTTCGTCTAATGCGGGTTTTTCAGTAAATTCTAAGTTTTTCAGTGCAACTCACTCATATACAATGTACTACACTGTGCATTTCGTCTAATGCGGGTTTTTCAGTAAATTCTAAGTTTTTCAGTGCAACTCACTCATATACTATGTACTACACTTTGCGTTTCTTATATTCTAAGTTTTTCAGTGCAATCGCTCATATACTATGTACTACACTGTGCGTTTCTTATATTCTAAGTTTTTCAGTGCAACTCACTCATATACTATGTACTACACTGTGCGTTTCTTATATTCTAAGTTTTTCAGTGCAACTCACTCATATACTATGTACTACACTGTGCATTTCGTCTAATGCGGGTTTTTCAGTAAATTCTAAGTTTTTCAGTGCAACTCACTCATATACAATGTACTACACTGTGCATTTCGTCTAATGCGGGTTTTTCAGTAAATTCTAATTTTTTCACTGCAACTCACTCATATACAATGTACTACACTGTGCATTTCGTCTAATGCGGGTTTTTCAGTAAATTCTAAGTTTTTCAGTGCAACTCACTCATATACAATGTACTACACTGTGCATTTCGTCTAATGCGGGTTTTTCAGTAAATTCTAAGTTTTTCAGTGCAATTCACTCATATACTATGTACTACACTGTGCATTTCGTCTAATGCGGGTTTTTCAGTAAATTCTAAGTTTTTCAGTGCAACTCACTCATATACAATGTACTCACTGTGCATTTCGTCTAATGCGGGTTTTTCAGTAAATTCTAAGTTTTTCAGTGCAACTCACTCATATACAATGTACTACACTGTGCATTTCGTCTAATGCGGGTTTTTCAGTAAATTCTAAGTTTTTCAGTGCAACTCACTCATATACAATGTACTACACTGTGCATTTCGTCAAATGCGGGTTTTTCAGTAAATTCTAAGTTTTTCAGTGCAACTCACTCATATACAATGTACTACACTATGCATTTCGTCTAATGCGGGTTTTTCAGTAAATTCTAAGTTTTTAAGTGCAACTCACTCATATACAATGTACTACACTGTGCATTTCGTCTAATGCGGGTTTTTCAGTAAATTCTAAGTTTTTCAGTGCAACTCACTCATATACAATGTACTACACTGTGCATTTCGTCTAATGCGGGTTTTTCAGTAAATTCTAAGTTTTTAAGTGCAACTCAATCATATACTATGTACTACACTGTGCATTTCGTCTAATGCGGGTTTTTCAGTAAATTCTAACTTTTTCAGTGCAACTCACTCATATACAATGTACTACACTGTGCATTTCGTCTAATGCGGGTTTTTCAGTAAATTCTAAGTTTTTCAGTGCAACTCACTCATATACAATGTACTACACTGTGCATTTCGTCTAATGCGGGTTTTTCAGTAAATTCTAAGTTTTTCAGTGCAACTCACTCATATACAATGTACTACACTGTGCATTTCGTCTAATGCGGGTTTTTCAGTAAAATCTAAGTTTTTCAGTGCAACTCACTCATATACAATGTACTACACTGTGTATTTCGTCTAATGCGGGTTTTTCAGTAAATTCTAAGTTTTTCAGTGCAACTCACTCATATACAATGTACTACACTGTGCATTTCGTCTAATGCGGGTTTTTCAGTAAATTCTAAGTTTTTCAGTGCAACTCACTCATATACTATGTACTACACTTTGCGTTTCTTATATTCTAAGTTTTTCAGTGCAATCGCTCATATACTATGTACTACACTGTGCGTTTCTTATATTCTAAGTTTTTCAGTGCAACTCACTCATATACTATGTACTACACTGTGCGTTTCTTATATTCTAAGTTTTTCAGTGCAACTCACTCATATACAATGTACTACACTGTGCATTTCGTCTAATGCGGGTTTTTCAGTAAATTCTAAGTTTTTCAGTGCAATTCACTCATATACTATGTACTACACTGTGCATTTCGTCTAATGCGGGTTTTTCAGTAAATTCTAAGTTTTTCAGTGCAACTCACTCATATACAATGTACTACACTGTGCATTTCGTCTAATGCGGGTTTTTCAGTAAATTCTAAGTTTTTCAGTGCAACTCACTCATATACTATGTACTACACTGTGCATTTCGTCTAATGCGGGTTTTTCAGTAAATTCTAAGTTTTTCAGTGCAACTCACTCATATACAATGTACTACACTGTGCATTTCGTCTAATGCGGGTTTTTCAGTAAATTCTAAGTTTTTCAGTGCAACTCACTCATATACAATGTACTACACTGTGCATTTCGTCTAATGCGGGTTTTTCAGTAAATTCTAAGTTTTTCAGTGCAACTCACTCATATACAATGTACTACACTATGCATTTCGTCTAATGCGGGTTTTTCAGTAAATTCTAAGTTTTTAAGTGCAACTCACTCATATACAATGTACTACACTGTGCATTTCGTCTAATGCGGGTTTTTCAGTAAATTCTAAGTTTTTCAGTGCAACTCACTCATATACAATGTACTACACTGTGCATTTCGTCTAATGCGGGTTTTTCAGTAAATTCTAATTTTTTAAGTGCAACTCACTCATATACTATGTACTACACTGTGCATTTCGTCTAATGCGGGTTTTTCAGTAAATTCTAACTTTTTCAGTGCAACTCACTCATATACAATGTACTACACTGTGCATTTCGTCTAATGCGGGTTTTTCAGTAAATTCTAAGTTTTTCAGTGCAACTCACTCATATACAATGTACTACACTGTGCATTTCGTCTAATGCGGGTTTTTCAGTAAATTTTAAGTTTTTCAGTGCAACTCACTCATATACAATGTACTACACTGTGCATTTCGTCTAATGCGGGTTTTTTAGTAAAATCTAAGTTTTTCAGTGCAACTCACTCATATACAATGTACTACACTGTGCATTTCGTCTAATGCGGGATTTTTCAGTAAATTCTAAGTTTTTCAGTGCAACTCACTCATATACAATGTACTACACTGTGCATTTCGTCTAATGCGGGTTTTTCAGTAAATTCTAAGTTTTTCAGTGCAACTCACTCATATACAATTGTACTACCACTGTGCATTTCGTCTAATGCGGGTTTTTCAGTAAATTCTAAGTTTTTCAGTGCAACTCACTCATATACAATGTACTACACTGTGCATTTCGTCTAATGCGGGTTTTTCAGTAAATTCTAAGTTTTTCCAGTGCAATCACTCATATACTATGTACTACACTGTGCGTTTCTTATATTCTAAGTTTTTCAGTGGCAACTCACTCATATACTATGTACTACACTGTGCGTTTCTTATATTCTAAGTTTTCAGTGCAACTCACTCATATACTATGTACTACACTGTGCGTTTCTTATATTCTAAGTTTTTCAGTGCAACTCACTCATATACTATATACTACACTGTGCATTTCGTGTAATGCGGGTTTTTCAGTAAATTCTAAGTTTTTCAGTGCAACTCACTCATATACTATGTACTACACTTTGCGTTTCTTATATTCTAAGTTTTTCAGTGCAATCACTCATATACTATGTACTACACTGTGCGTTTTTATATTCTAAGTTTTTCAGTTCAACTCACTCATATACTATGTACTACACTGTGCGTTTCTTATATTCTAAGTTTTTCAGTGCAACTCACTCATATACTATGTACTACATTGTGCGTTTCTTATATTCTAAGTTTTTCAGTGCATCTCACTCATATACTATGTACTACACTGTGCATTTCGTCTAATGCGGGTTTTTCAGTAAATTCTAAGTTTTTCAGTGCAACTCACTCATATACAATGTACTACACTGTGCATTTCGTCCTAATGCGGGTTTTCAGTAAATTCTAAGTTTTTCAGTGCAACTCACTCATATACAATGTACTACACTGGTGGCATTTCGTCTAATGCGGGTTTTCAGTAAATTCTAAGTTTTTCAGTGCAACTCACTCATATATAATGTACTACACTGTGCATTTCGTCTAATACGGGTTTTTCAGTAAATTCTAAGTTTTTCAGTGCAACTCACTCATATACAATGTACTACACTTTGCATTTCGTCTAATTCGGGGTTTTTCAGTAAATTCTAAGTTTTTCAGTGCAACTCACTCATATACAATGTACTACCCTGTGCATTTCGTCTAATGCGGGTTTTTCAGTAAATTCTAAGTTTTTCAGTGCAACTCACTCATATACATATGTACTACACTGTGCATTTCGTCTAATGCGGGTTTTTCAGTAAATTCTAAGTTTTTCAGTGCAACTCACTCATATACAATGTACTACACTGTGCATTTCGTCTAATGCGGGTTTTTCAGTAAATTCTAAGTTTTCAGTGCAAACTCACTCATATACAATGTACTACACTGTGCATTTCGTCTAATGCGGGGTTTTTCAGTAAATTCTAAGTTTTTCAGTGCACTCACTCATATACAATGTACTACACTGTGCATTTCGTCTAATGCGGGTTTTTCAGTAAATTCTAAGTTTTTCAGTGCAACTCACTCATATACTATGTACTACACTGTGCATTTCGTCTAATGCGGGTTTTTCAGTAAATTCTAAGTTTTTCAGTGCAACTCACTCATATACTATGTACTACACTTTGCGTTTCTTATATTCTAAGTTTTTCAGTGCAATCGCTCATATACTATGTACTACACTGTGCGTTTCTTATATTCTAAGTTTTCAGTGCAACTCACTCATATACTATGTACTACACTGTGCGTTTCTTATATTCTAAGTTTTTCAGTGCAACTCACTCATATACTATGTACTACACTGTGCATTTCGTCTAATGCGGGTTTTTCAGTAAATTCTAGTTTTTCAGTGCAACTCACTCATATACAATGTACTACACTGTGCATTTCGTCTAATGCGGGTTTTTCAGTAAATTCTAAGTTTTTCAGTGCAACTCACTCATATACAATGTACTACACTGTGCATTTCGTCTAATGCGGGTTTTTCAGTAAAATCTAAGTTTTTCAGTGCAACTCACTCATATAACAATGTACTACACTGTGCATTTCGTCTAATGCGGGTTTTTCAGTAAATTCTAAGTTTTTCAGTGCAACTCAATCATATACAATGTACTACACTGTGCATTTCGTCTAATGCGGGTTTTTCAGTAAATTCTAAGTTTTTCAGTGCAACTCACTCATTATACAATGTACTACCCTGTGCATTTCGTCTAATGCGGGTTTTTCAGTAAATTCTAAGTTTTTCCAGTGCAACTCACTCATATACTATGTACTACACTGTGCATTTCGTTCTAATGCGGGTTTTTCAGTAAATTCTAAGTTTTTCAGTGCAACTCACTCATATACAATGTACTACACTGTGCATTTCGTCTAATGCGGGTTTTTCAGTAAAATCTAAGTTTTTCAGTGCAACTCACTCATATACAATGTACTACACTGTGCATTTCGTCTAATGCCGGGTTTTTCAGTAAATTCTAAGTTTTTCAGTGCAACTCACTCATATACAATGTACTACACTGTGCAAGTTCGTCTAATGCGGGTTTTTCAGTAAATTCTAAGTTTTTCAGTGCAACTCACTCATATACAATGTACTACACTGTGCATTTCGTCTAATGCGGGTTTTTCAGTAAATTCTAACTTTTTCAGTGCAACTCACTCATATACAATGTACTACACTGTGCATTTCGTCTAATGCGGGTTTTTCAGTAAATTCTAAGTTTTTCAGTGCAACTCACTCATATACAATGTACTACACTGTGCATTTCGTCTAATGCGGGTTTTTCAGTAAAATCTAAGTTTTTCAGTGCAACTCACTCATATACAATGTACTACCACTGTGCATTTCGTCTAATGCGGGATTTTCAGTAAATTCTAAGTTTTTCAGTGCAACTCACTCATATACAATGTACTACACTGTGCATTTCGTCTAATGCGGGTTTTTCAGTAAATTCTAAGTTTTCAGTGCAACTCACTCATATACAATGTACTACACTGTGCATTTCGTCTATGCGGGTTTTCAGTAAATTCTAAGTTTTTCAGTGCAACTCACTCATATACAATGTACTACACTGTGCATTTCGTCTAATGCGGGTTTTTCAGTAAATTCTAAGTTTTTCAGTGCAATCACTCATATACTATGTACTACACTGTGCGTTTCTTATATTCTAAGTTTTCAGTGCAACTCACTCATATACTATGTACTACACTGTGCGTTTCTTATATTCTAAGTTTTTCAGTGCAACTCACTCATATACTATGTACTACACTGTGCGTTTCTTATATTCTAAGTTTTTCAGTGCAACTCACTCATATACTATATACTACACTGTGCATTTCGTGTAATGCGGGGTTTTTCAGTAAATTCTAAGTTTTCAGTGCAACTCACTCATATACTATGTACTACACTTTGCGTTTCTTATATTCTAAGTTTTTCAGTGCAATCACTCATATACTATGTACTACACTGTGCGTTTTTTATATTCTAAGTTTTTCAGTTCAACTCACTCAGTATACTATGTACTACACTGTGCGTTTCTTATATTCTAAGTTTTTCAGTGCAACTCACTCATATACTATGTACTACATTGTGCGTTTCTTATATTCTAAGTTTTTTCAGTGCATCTCACTCAGTATACTATGTACTACACTGTGCATTTCGTCTAATGCGGGTTTTTCAGTAAATTCTAAGTTTTTCAGTGCAACTCACTCATATACAATGTACTACACTGTGCATTTCGTCTAATGCGGGTTTTTCAGTAAATTCTAAGTTTTTCAGTGCAACTCACTCATATACAATGTACTACACTGTGCATTTCGTCTAATGCGGGTTTTTCAGTAAATTCTAAGTTTTTCAGTGCAACTCACTCATATATAATGTACTACACTGTGCATTTCGTCTAATACGGGTTTTTTCAGTAAATTCTAAGTTTTTCAGTGCAACTCACTCATATACAATGTACTACACTTTGCATTTCGTCTAATTCGGGTTTTTCAGTAAATTCTAAGTTTTTCAGTGCAACTCACTCATATACAATGTACTACCCTGTGCATTTCGTCTAATGCGGGTTTTTCAGTAAATTCTAAGTTTTTCAGTGCAACTCACTCATATACTATGTACTACACTGTGCATTTCGTCTAATGCGGGTTTTTCAGTAAAT
>NW_028228183.1:0-30217 GCF_978045245.1 Mus caroli | reverse complement strand
GAAATGCACAGTGTAGTACATAGTATATGAGTGAGTTGCACTGAAAACTTAGAATATAAGAAACGCACAGTGTAGTACATAGTATATGAGTGAGTTGCACTGAAAAACTTAGAATATAAGAAACGCACAGTGTAGTACATAGTATATGAGTGAGTTGCACTGAAAAACTTAGAATATAAGAAACGCACAGTGTAGTACATAGTATATGAGTGAGTTGCACTGAAAAACTTAGAATATAAGAAACGCACAGTGTAGTACATAGTATATGAGTGAGTTGCACTGAAAAACTTAGAATATAAGAAACGCACAGTGTAGTACATAGTATATGAGTGAGTTGCACTGAAAAACTTAGAATTTAGAGAAATGCACAGTGTAGTACATAGTATATGAGTGAGTTGCACTGAAAAACTTAGAATATAAGAAACGCACAGTGTAGTACATAGTATATGAGTGAGTTGCACTGAAAAACTTAGAATTTACTGAAAAACCCGCATTACACGAAATGCACAGTGTAGTACATAGTATATGAGTGAGTTGCACTGAAAACTTAGAATATAAGAAACGCACAGTGTAGTACATAGTATATGAGTGAGTTGCACTGAAAAACTTAGAATATAAGAAACGCACAGTGTAGTACATAGTATATGAGTGAGTTGCACTGAAAAACTTAGAATATAAGAAACGCACAGTGTAGTACATAGTATATGAGTGAGTTGCACTGAAAAACTTAGAATATAAGAAACGCACAGTGTAGTACATAGTATATGAGTGAGTTGCACTGAAAAACTTAGAATTTACTGAAAAACCCGCATTACACGAAATGCACAGTGTAGTACATAGTATATGAGTGAGTTGCACTGAAAACTTAGAATATAAGAAACGCACAGTGTAGTACATAGTATATGAGTGAGTTGCACTGAAAAACTTAGAATATAAGAAACGCACAGTGTAGTACATAGTATATGAGTGAGTTGCACTGAAAAACTTAGAATATAAGAAACGCACAGTGTAGTACATAGTATATGAGTGAGTTGCACTGAAAAACTTAGAATATAAGAAACGCACAGTGTAGTACATAGTATATGAGTGAGTTGCACTGAAAAACTTAGAATATAAGAAACGCACAGTGTAGTACATAGTATATGAGTGAGTTGCACTGAAAAACTTAGAATATAAGAAACGCACAGTGTAGTACATAGTATATGAGTGAGTTGCACTGAAAAACTTAGAATATAAGAAACGCACAGTGTAGTACATAGTATATGAGTGAGTTGCACTGAAAAACTTAGAATATAAGAAACGCACAGTGTAGTACATAGTATATGAGTGAGTTGCACTGAAAAACTTAGAATTTACTGAAAAACCCGCATTACACGAAATGCACAGTGTAGTACATAGTATATGAGTGAGTTGCACTGAAAACTTAGAATATAAGAAACGCACAGTGTAGTACATAGTATATGAGTGAGTTGCACTGAAAAACTTAGAATATAATAAACGCACAGTGTAGTACATAGTATATGAGTGAGTTGCACTGAAAAACTTAGAATATAAGAAACGCACAGTGTAGTACATAGTATATGAGTGAGTTGCACTGAAAAACTTAGAATATAAGAAACGCACAGTGTAGTACATAGTATATGAGTGAGTTGCACTGAAAAACTTAGAATTTACTGAAAAACCCGCATTACACGAAATGCACAGTGTAGTACATAGTATATGAGTGAGTTGCACTGAAAACTTAGAATATAAGAAACGCACAGTGTAGTACATAGTATATGAGTGAGTTGCACTGAAAAACTTAGAATATAAGAAACGCACAGTGTAGTACATAGTATATGAGTGAGTTGCACTGAAAAACTTAGAATATAAGAAACGCACAGTGTAGTACATAGTATATGAGTGAGTTGCACTGAAAAACTTAGAATTTAGAGAAATGCACAGTGTAGTACATAGTATATGAGTGAGTTGCTCTGAAAAACTTAGAATATAAGAAACGCACAGTGTAGTACATAGTATATGAGTGAGTTGCACTGAAAAACTTAGAATATAAGAAACGCACAGTGTAGTACATAGTATATGAGTGAGTTGCATTGAAAAACTTAGAATATAAGTAACGCACGGTGTAGTGCATAGTATATGAGTGAGTTGCACTGAAAAACTTAGAATATAAGAAACGCACAGTGTAGTACATAGTATATGAGTGAGTTGCACTGAAAAACTTAGAATATAAGAAACGCACAGTGTAGTACATAGTATATGAGTGAGTTGCACTGAAAAACTTAGAATTTACTGAAAAACCCGCATTACACGAAATGCACAGTGTAGTACATAGTATATGAGTGAGTTGCACTGAAAAACTTAGAATATAAGAAACGCACAGTGTAGTACATAGTATATGAGTGAGATGCACTGAAAAACTTAGAATATAAGAAACGCACAGTGTAGTACATAGTATATGAGTGAGTTGCACTGAAAAACTTAGAATATAAGAAACGCACAGTGTAGTACATAGTATATGAGTGAGTTGCACTGAAAAACTTAGAATATAAGAAACGCACAGTGTAGTACATAGTATATGAGTGAGTTGCACTGAAAAACTTAGAATATAAGAAACGCACAGTGTAGTACATAGTATATGAGTGAGTTGCACTGAAAAACTTAGAATATAAGAAACGCACAGTGTAGTACATAGTATATGAGTGAGTTGCACTGAAAAACTTAGAATATAAGAAACGCACAGTGTAGTACATAGTATATGAGTGAGTTGCACTGAAAAACTTAGAATATAAGAAACGCACAGTGTAGTACATAGTATATGAGTGAGTTGCACTGAAAAACTTAGAATATAAGAAACGCACATTGTAGTACATAGTATATGAGTGAGTTGCACTGAAAAACTTAGAATATAAGAAACGCACAGTGTAGTACATAGTATATGAGTGAGTTGCACTGAAAAACTTAGAATATAAGAAACGCACAGTGTAGTACATAGTATATGAGTGAGTTGCACTGAAAAACTTAGAATATAAGAAACGCACAGTGTAGTACATAGTATATGAGTGAGTTGCACTGAAAAACTTAGAATTTAGAGAAACGCACAGTGTAGTACATAGTATATGAGTGAGTTGCACTGAAAAACAGAATATAAGAAAGGCACAGTGTAGTACATAGTATATGAGTGAGTTGCACTGAAAAACTTAGAATATAAGAAACGCACAGTGTAGTACATAGTATATGAGTGAGTTGCACTGAAAAACTTAGAATATAAGAAACGCACAGTGTAGTACATAGTATATGAGTGAGTTGCACTGAAAAACTTAGAATTTACTGAAAAACCCGCATTACACGAAATGCACAGTGTAGTACATAGTATATGAGTGAGTTGCACTGAAAACTTAGAATATAAGAAACGCACAGTGTAGTACATAGTATATGAGTGAGTTGCACTGAAAAACTTAGAATATAAGAAACGCACAGTGTAGTACATAGTATATGAGTGAGTTGCACTGAAAAACTTAGAATATAAGAAACGCACAGTGTAGTACATAGTATATGAGTGAGTTGCACTGAAAAACTTAGAATATAAGAAACGCACAGTGTAGTACATAGTATATGAGTGAGTTGCACTGAAAAACTTAGAATATAAGAAAGGCACAGTGTAGTACATAGTATATGAGTGAGTTGCACTGAAAAACTTAGAATATAAGAAACGCACAGTGTAGTACATAGTATATGAGTGAGTTGCACTGAAAAACTTAGAATATAAGAAACGCACAGTGTAGTACATAGTATATGAGTGAGTTGCACTGAAAAACTTAGAATATAAGAAACGCACAGTGTAGTACATAGTATATGAGTGAGTTGCACTGAAAAACTTAGAATATAAGAAACGCACAGTGTAGTACATAGTATATGAGTGAGTTGCACTGAAAAACTTAGAATATAAGAAACGCACAGTGTAGTACATAGTATATGAGTGAGTTGCACTGAAAAACTTAGAATATAAGAAACGCACAGTGTAGTACATAGTATATGAGTGAGTTGCACTGAAAAACTTAGAATTTACTGAAAAACCCGCATTACACGAAATGCACAGTGTAGTACATAGTATATGAGTGAGTTGCACTGAAAACTTAGAATATAAGAAACGCACAGTGTAGTACATAGTATATGAGTGAGTTGCACTGAAAAACTTAGAATATAAGAAACGCACAGTGTAGTACATAGTATATGAGTGAGTTGCACTGAAAAACTTAGAATATAAGAAACGCACAGTGTAGTACATAGTATATGAGTGAGTTGCACTGAAAAACTTAGAATTTAGAGAAATGCACAGTGTAGTACATAGTATATGAGTGAGTTGCTCTGAAAAACTTAGAATATAAGAAACGCACAGTGTAGTACATAGTATATGAGTGAGTTGCACTGAAAAACTTAGAATATAAGAAACGCACAGTGTAGTACATAGTATATGAGTGAGTTGCATTGAAAAACTTAGAATATAAGTAACGCACGGTGTAGTGCATAGTATATGAGTGAGTTGCACTGAAAAACTTAGAATATAAGAAACGCACAGTGTAGTACATAGTATATGAGTGAGTTGCACTGAAAAACTTAGAATATAAGAAACGCACAGTGTAGTACATAGTATATGAGTGAGTTGCACTGAAAAACTTAGAATTTACTGAAAAACCCGCATTACACGAAATGCACAGTGTAGTACATAGTATATGAGTGAGTTGCACTGAAAAACTTAGAATATAAGAAACGCACAGTGTAGTACATAGTATATGAGTGAGATGCACTGAAAAACTTAGAATATAAGAAACGCACAGTGTAGTACATAGTATATGAGTGAGTTGCACTGAAAAACTTAGAATATAAGAAACGCACAGTGTAGTACATAGTATATGAGTGAGTTGCACTGAAAAACAGAATATAAGAAAGGCACAGTGTAGTACATAGTATATGAGTGAGTTGCACTGAAAAACTTAGAATATAAGAAACGCACAGTGTAGTACATAGTATATGAGTGAGTTGCACTGAAAAACTTAGAATATAAGAAACGCACAGTGTAGTACATAGTATATGAGTGAGTTGCACTGAAAAACTTAGAATTTACTGAAAAACCCGCATTACACGAAATGCACAGTGTAGTACATAGTATATGAGTGAGTTGCACTGAAAACTTAGAATATAAGAAACGCACAGTGTAGTACATAGTATATGAGTGAGTTGCACTGAAAAACTTAGAATATAAGAAACGCACAGTGTAGTACATAGTATATGAGTGAGTTGCACTGAAAAACTTAGAATATAAGAAACGCACAGTGTAGTACATAGTATATGAGTGAGTTGCACTGAAAAACTTAGAATATAAGAAACGCACAGTGTAGTACATAGTATATGAGTGAGTTGCACTGAAAAACTTAGAATTTAGAGAAATGCACAGTGTAGTACATAGTATATGAGTGAGTTGCTCTGAAAAACTTAGAATATAAGAAACGCACAGTGTAGTACATAGTATATGAGTGAGTTGCACTGAAAAACTTAGAATATAAGAAACGCACAGTGTAGTACATAGTATATGAGTGAGTTGCATTGAAAAACTTAGAATATAAGTAACGCACGGTGTAGTGCATAGTATATGAGTGAGTTGCACTGAAAAACTTAGAATATAAGAAACGCACAGTGTAGTACATAGTATATGAGTGAGTTGCACTGAAAAACTTAGAATATAAGAAACGCACAGTGTAGTACATAGTATATGAGTGAGTTGCACTGAAAAACTTAGAATTTACTGAAAAACCCGCATTACACGAAATGCACAGTGTAGTACATAGTATATGAGTGAGTTGCACTGAAAAACTTAGAATATAAGAAACGCACAGTGTAGTACATAGTATATGAGTGAGATGCACTGAAAAACTTAGAATATAAGAAACGCACAGTGTAGTACATAGTATATGAGTGAGTTGCACTGAAAAACTTAGAATATAAGAAACGCACAGTGTAGTACATAGTATATGAGTGAGTTGCACTGAAAAACAGAATATAAGAAAGGCACAGTGTAGTACATAGTATATGAGTGAGTTGCACTGAAAAACTTAGAATATAAGAAACGCACAGTGTAGTACATAGTATATGAGTGAGTTGCACTGAAAAACTTAGAATATAAGAAACGCACAGTGTAGTACATAGTATATGAGTGAGTTGCACTGAAAAACTTAGAATTTACTGAAAAACCCGCATTACACGAAATGCACAGTGTAGTACATAGTATATGAGTGAGTTGCACTGAAAACTTAGAATATAAGAAACGCACAGTGTAGTACATAGTATATGAGTGAGTTGCACTGAAAAACTTAGAATATAAGAAACGCACAGTGTAGTACATAGTATATGAGTGAGTTGCACTGAAAAACTTAGAATATAAGAAACGCACAGTGTAGTACATAGTATATGAGTGAGTTGCACTGAAAAACTTAGAATATAAGAAACGCACAGTGTAGTACATAGTATATGAGTGAGTTGCACTGAAAAACTTAGAATATAAGAAAGGCACAGTGTAGTACATAGTATATGAGTGAGTTGCACTGAAAAACTTAGAATATAAGAAACGCACAGTGTAGTACATAGTATATGAGTGAGTTGCACTGAAAAACTTAGAATATAAGAAACGCACAGTGTAGTAGATAGTATATGAGTGAGTTGCACTGAAAAACTTAGAATATAAGAAACGCACAGTGTAGTACATAGTATATGAGTGAGTTGCACTGAAAAACTTAGAATATAAGAAACGCACAGTGTAGTACATAGTATATGAGTGAGTTGCACTGAAAAACTTAGAATTTAGAGAAACGCACAGTGTAGTACATAGTATATGAGTGAGTTACACTGAAAAACTTCGAATTTAGAGAAACGCACAGTGTAGTACATAGTATATGAGTGAGTTGCACTGAAAAACTTAGAATATAAGAAACGCACAGTGTAGTACATAGTATATGAGTGAGTTGCACTGAAAAACTTAGAATATAAGAAACGCACAGTGTAGTACATAGTATATGAGTGAGTTGCACTGAAAAACTTAGAATATAAGAAACGCACAGTGTAGTACATAGTATATGAGTGAGTTGCACTGAAAAACTTAGAATATAAGAAATGCACAGTGTAGTACATAGTATATGAGTGAGTTGCACTGAAAAACTTAGAATATAAGAAACGCACAGTGTAGTACATAGTATATGAGTGAGTTGCACTGAAAAACTTAGAATATAAGAAACGCACAGTGTAGTACATAGTATATGAGTGAGTTGCACTGAAAAACTTAGAATATAAGAAACGCACAGTGTAGTACATAGTATATGAGTGAGTTGCACTGAAAAACTTAGAATATAAGAAACGCACAGTGTAGTACATAGTATATGAGTGAGTTGCACTGAAAAACTTAGAATTTAGAGAAACGCACAGTGTAGTACATAGTATATGAGTAAGTTGCACTGAAAAACTTAGAATATAAGAAACGCACAGTGTAGTACATAGTATATGAGTGAGTTGCACTGAAAAACTTAGAATATAAGAAACGCACAGTGTAGTACATAGTATATGAGTGAGTTGCACTGAAAAACTTAGAATATAAGAAACGCACAGTGTAGTACATAGTATATGAGTGAGTTGCACTGAAAAACTTAGAATATAAGAAACGCACAGTGTAGTACATAGTATATGAGTGAGTTGCACTGAAAAACTTAGAATATAAGAAACGCACAGTGTAGTACATAGTATATGAGTGAGTTGCACTGAAAAACTTAGAATATAAGAAACGCACAGTGTAGTACATAGTATATGAGTGAGTTGCACTGAAAAACTTAGAATTTAGAGAAACGCACAGTGTAGTACATAGTATATGAGTGAGTTGCACTGAAAAACTTCGAATTTAGAGAAACGCACAGTGTAGTACATAGTATATGAGTGAGTTGCACTGAAAAACTTAGAATATAAGAAACGCACAGTGTAGTACATAGTATATGAGTGAGTTGCACTGAAAAACTTAGAATATAAGAAACGCACAGTGTAGTACATTGTATATGAGTGAGTTGCACTGAAAAACTTAGAATTTAAGAAACGCACAGTGTAGTACATAGTATATGAGTGAGTTGCACTGAAAAACTTAGAATATAAGAAACGCACAGTGTAGTACATAGTATATGAGTGAGTTGCACTGAAAAACTTAGAATATAAGAAACGCACAGTGTAGTACATAGTATATGAGTGAGTTGCACTGAAAAACTTAGAATATAAGAAACGCACAGTGTAGTACATAGTATATGAGTGAGTTGCACTGAAATACTTAGAATATAAGAAACGCACAGTGTAGTACATAGTATATGAGTGAGTTGCACTGAAAAACTTAGAATATAAGAAACGCACAGTGTAGTACATAGTATATGAGTGAGTTGCACTGAAAAACTTAGAATTTACTGAAAAATCCGCATTACACGAAATGCACTGTGTAGTACATAGTATATGAGTGAGTTGCACTGAAAAACTAAGAATATAAGAAACGCACAGTGTAGTACATAGTATATGAGTGAGTTGCACTGAAAAACTTAGAATATAAGAAACGCACAGTGTAGTACATAGTATATGAGTGAGTTGCACTGAAAAACTTAGAATATAAGAAACGCACAGTGTAGTACATAGTATATGAGTGAGTTGCACTGAAAAACTTAGAATATAAGAAACGCACAGTGTAGTACATAGTATATGAGTGAGTTGCACTGAAAAACTTAGAATTTACTGAAAAACCCGCATTACACGAAATGCACAGTGTAGTACATAGTATATGAGTGAGTTGCACTGAAAACTTAGAATATAAGAAACGCACAGTGTAGTACATAGTATATGAGTGAGTTGCACTGAAAAACTTAGAATATAAGAAACGCACAGTGTAGTACATAGTATATGAGTGAGTTGCACTGAAAAACTTAGAATATAAGAAACGCACAGTGTAGTACATAGTATATGAGTGAGTTGCACTGAAAAACTTAGAATTTAGAGAAATGCACAGTGTAGTACATAGTATATGAGTGAGTTGCTCTGAAAAACTTAGAATATAAGAAACGCACAGTGTAGTACATAGTATATGAGTGAGTTGCACTGAAAAACTTAGAATATAAGAAACGCACAGTGTAGTACATAGTATATGAGTGAGTTGCATTGAAAAACTTAGAATATAAGTAACGCACGGTGTAGTGCATAGTATATGAGTGAGTTGCACTGAAAAACTTAGAATATAAGAAACGCACAGTGTAGTACATAGTATATGAGTGAGTTGCACTGAAAAACTTAGAATATAAGAAACGCACAGTGTAGTACATAGTATATGAGTGAGTTGCACTGAAAAACTTAGAATTTACTGAAAAACCCGCATTACACGAAATGCACAGTGTAGTACATAGTATATGAGTGAGTTGCACTGAAAACTTAGAATATAAGAAACGCACAGTGTAGTACATAGTATATGAGTGAGTTGCACTGAAAAACTTAGAATATAAGAAACGCACAGTGTAGTACATAGTATATGAGTGAGTTGCACTGAAAAACTTAGAATATAAGAAACGCACAGTGTAGTACATAGTATATGAGTGAGTTGCACTGAAAAACTTAGAATATAAGAAACGCACAGTGTAGTACATAGTATATGAGTGAGTTGCACTGAAAAACTTAGAATATAAGAAAGGCACAGTGTAGTACATAGTATATGAGTGAGTTGCACTGAAAAACTTAGAATATAAGAAACGCACAGTGTAGTATATAGTATATGAGTGAGTTGCACTGAAAAACTTAGAATATAAGAAACGCACAGTGTAGTACATAGTATATGAGTGAGTTGCACTGAAAAACTTAGAATATAAGAAACGCACAGTGTAGTACATAGTATATGAGTGAGTTGCACTGAAAAACTTAGAATTTAGAGAAACGCACAGTGTAGTACATAGTATATGAGTGAGTTACACTGAAAAACTTCGAATTTAGAGAAACGCACAGTGTAGTACATAGTATATGAGTGAGTTGCACTGAAAAACTTAGAATATAAGAAACGCACAGTGTAGTACATAGTATATGAGTGAGTTGCACTGAAAAACTTAGAATATAAGAAACGCACAGTGTAGTACATAGTATATGAGTGAGTTGCACTGAAAAACTTAGAATTTACTGAAAAACCCGCATTACACGAAATGCACAGTGTAGTACATAGTATATGAGTGAGTTGCACTGAAAAACTTAGAATATAAGAAACGCACAGTGTAGTACATAGTATATGAGTGAGATGCACTGAAAAACTTAGAATATAAGAAACGCACAGTGTAGTACATAGTATATGAGTGAGTTGCACTGAAAAACTTAGAATATAAGAAACGCACAGTGTAGTACATAGTATATGAGTGAGTTGCACTGAAAAACTTAGAATATAAGAAACGCACAGTGTAGTACATAGTATATGAGTGAGTTGCACTGAAAAACTTAGAATATAAGAAACGCACAGTGTAGTACATAGTATATGAGTGAGTTGCACTGAAAAACTTAGAATATAAGAAACGCACAGTGTAGTACATAGTATATGAGTGAGTTGCACTGAAAAACTTAGAATATAAGAAACGCACAGTGTAGTACATAGTATATGAGTGAGTTGCACTGAAAAACTTAGAATATAAGAAACGCACAGTGTAGTACATAGTATATGAGTGAGTTGCACTGAAAAACTTAGAATATAAGAAACGCACAGTGTAGTACATAGTATATGAGTGAGTTGCACTGAAAAACTTAGAATATAAGAAACGCACAGTGTAGTACATAGTATATGAGTGAGTTGCACTGAAAAACTTAGAATATAAGAAACGCACAGTGTAGTACATAGTATATGAGTGAGTTGCACTGAAAAACTTAGAATATAAGAAACGCACAGTGTAGTACATAGTATATGAGTGAGTTGCACTGAAAAACTTAGAATTTAGAGAAACGCACAGTGTAGTACATAGTATATGAGTGAGTTGCACTGAAAAACAGAATATAAGAAAGGCACAGTGTAGTACATAGTATATGAGTGAGTTGCACTGAAAAACTTAGAATATAAGAAACGCACAGTGTAGTACATAGTATATGAGTGAGTTGCACTGAAAAACTTAGAATATAAGAAACGCACAGTGTAGTACATAGTATATGAGTGAGTTGCACTGAAAAACTTAGAATTTACTGAAAAACCCGCATTACACGAAATGCACAGTGTAGTACATAGTATATGAGTGAGTTGCACTGAAAACTTAGAATATAAGAAACGCACAGTGTAGTACATAGTATATGAGTGAGTTGCACTGAAAAACTTAGAATATAAGAAACGCACAGTGTAGTACATAGTATATGAGTGAGTTGCACTGAAAAACTTAGAATATAAGAAACGCACAGTGTAGTACATAGTATATGAGTGAGTTGCACTGAAAAACTTAGAATATAAGAAAGGCACAGTGTAGTACATAGTATATGAGTGAGTTGCACTGAAAAACTTAGAATATAAGAAACGCACAGTGTAGTACATAGTATATGAGTGAGTTGCACTGAAAAACTTAGAATATAAGAAACGCACAGTGTAGTAGATAGTATATGAGTGAGTTGCACTGAAAAACTTAGAATATAAGAAACGCACAGTGTAGTACATAGTATATGAGTGAGTTGCACTGAAAAACTTAGAATATAAGAAACGCACAGTGTAGTACATAGTATATGAGTGAGTTGCACTGAAAAACTTAGAATTTAGAGAAACGCACAGTGTAGTACATAGTATATGAGTGAGTTACACTGAAAAACTTCGAATTTAGAGAAACGCACAGTGTAGTACATAGTATATGAGTGAGTTGCACTGAAAAACTTAGAATATAAGAAACGCACAGTGTAGTACATAGTATATGAGTGAGTTGCACTGAAAAACTTAGAATATAAGAAACGCACAGTGTAGTACATAGTATATGAGTGAGTTGCACTGAAAAACTTAGAATATAAGAAACGCACAGTGTAGTACATAGTATATGAGTGAGTTGCACTGAAAAACTTAGAATATAAGAAATGCACAGTGTAGTACATAGTATATGAGTGAGTTGCACTGAAAAACTTAGAATATAAGAAACGCACAGTGTAGTACATAGTATATGAGTGAGTTGCACTGAAAAACTTAGAATATAAGAAACGCACAGTGTAGTACATAGTATATGAGTGAGTTGCACTGAAAAAATTAGAATATAAGAAACGCACAGTGTAGTACATAGTATATGAGTGAGTTGCACTGAAAAACTTAGAATATAAGAAACGCACAGTGTAGTACATAGTATATGAGTGAGTTGCACTGAAAAACTTAGAATTTAGAGAAACGCACAGTGTAGTACATAGTATATGAGTAAGTTGCACTGAAAAACTTAGAATATAAGAAACGCACAGTGTAGTACATAGTATATGAGTGAGTTGCACTGAAAAACTTAGAATATAAGAAACGCACAGTGTAGTACATACTATATGAGTGAGTTGCACTGAAAAACTTAGAATATAAGAAACGCACAGTGTAGTACATAGTATATGAGTGAGTTGCACTGAAAAACTTAGAATATAAGAAACGCACAGTGTAGTACATAGTATATGAGTGAGTTGCACTGAAAAACTTAGAATATAAGAAACGCACAGTGTAGTACATAGTATATGAGTGAGTTGCACTGAAAAACTTAGAATATAAGAAACGCACAGTGTAGTACATAGTATATGAGTGAGTTGCACTGAAAAACTTAGAATATAAGAAACGCACAGTGTAGTACATAGTATATGAGTGAGTTGCACTGAAAAACTTAGAATATAAGAAACGCACAGTGTAGTACATAGTATATGAGTGAGTTGCACTGAAAAACTTAGAATTTAGAGAAACGCACAGTGTAGTACATAGTATATGAGTGAGTTGCACTGAAAAACTTCGAATTTAGAGAAACGCACAGTGTAGTACATAGTATATGAGTGAGTTGCACTGAAAAACTTAGAATATAAGAAACGCACAGTGTAGTACATAGTATATGAGTGAGTTGCACTGAAAAACTTAGAATATAAGAAACGCACAGTGTAGTACATAGTATATGAGTGAGTTGCACTGAAAAACTTAGAATATAAGAAACGCACAGTGTAGTACATAGTATATGAGTGAGTTGCACTGAAAAACTTAGAATTTACTGAAAAACCCGCATTACACGAAATGCACAGTGTAGTACATAGTATATGAGTGAGTTGCACTGAAAAACTTAGAATATAAGAAACGCACAGTGTAGTACATAGTATATGAGTGAGATGCACTGAAAAACTTAGAATATAAGAAACGCACAGTGTAGTACATAGTATATGAGTGAGTTGCACTGAAAAACTTAGAATATAAGAAACGCACAGTGTAGTACATAGTATATGAGTGAGTTGCACTGAAAAACTTAGAATATAAGAAACGCACAGTGTAGTACATAGTATATGAGTGAGTTGCACTGAAAAACTTAGAATATAAGAAACGCACAGTGTAGTACATAGTATATGAGTGAGTTGCACTGAAAAACTTAGAATATAAGAAACGCACAGTGTAGTACATAGTATATGAGTGAGTTGCACTGAAAAACTTAGAATATAAGAAACGCACAGTGTAGTACATAGTATATGAGTGAGTTGCACTGAAAAACTTAGAATATAAGAAACGCACAGTGTAGTACATAGTATATGAGTGAGTTGCACTGAAAAACTTAGAATATAAGAAACGCACAGTGTAGTACATAGTATATGAGTGAGTTGCACTGAAAAACTTAGAATATAAGAAACGCACAGTGTAGTACATAGTATATGAGTGAGTTGCACTGAAAAACTTAGAATATAAGAAACGCACAGTGTAGTACATAGTATATGAGTGAGTTGCACTGAAAAACTTAGAATATAAGAAACGCACAGTGTAGTACATAGTATATGAGTGAGTTGCACTGAAAAACTTAGAATTTAGAGAAACGCACAGTGTAGTACATAGTATATGAGTGAGTTGCACTGAAAAACAGAATATAAGAAAGGCACAGTGTAGTACATAGTATATGAGTGAGTTGCACTGAAAAACTTAGAATATAAGAAACGCACAGTGTAGTACATAGTATATGAGTGAGTTGCACTGAAAAACTTAGAATATAAGAAACGCACAGTGTAGTACATAGTATATGAGTGAGTTGCACTGAAAAACTTAGAATTTACTGAAAAACCCGCATTACACGAAATGCACAGTGTAGTACATAGTATATGAGTGAGTTGCACTGAAAACTTAGAATATAAGAAACGCACAGTGTAGTACATAGTATATGAGTGAGTTGCACTGAAAAACTTAGAATATAAGAAATGCACAGTGTAGTACATAGTATATGAGTGAGTTGCACTGAAAAACTTAGAATATAAGAAACGCACAGTGTAGTACATAGTATATGAGTGAGTTGCACTGAAAAACTTAGAATATAAGAAACGCACAGTGTAGTACATAGTATATGAGTGAGTTGCACTGAAAAACTTAGAATATAAGAAACGCACAGTGTAGTACATAGTATATGAGTGAGTTGCACTGAAAAACTTAGAATATAAGAAATGCACAGTGTAGTACATAGTATATGAGTGAGTTGCACTGAAAAACTTAGAATATAAGAAACGCACAGTGTAGTACATAGTATATGAGTGAGTTGCACTGAAAAACTTAGAATATAAGAAACGCACAGTGTAGTACATAGTATATGAGTGAGTTGCACTGAAAAAATTAGAATATAAGAAACGCACAGTGTAGTACATAGTATATGAGTGAGTTGCACTGAAAAACTTAGAATATAAGAAACGCACAGTGTAGTACATAGTATATGAGTGAGTTGCACTGAAAAACTTAGAATTTAGAGAAACGCACAGTGTAGTACATAGTATATGAGTAAGTTGCACTGAAAAACTTAGAATATAAGAAACGCACAGTGTAGTACATAGTATATGAGTGAGTTGCACTGAAAAACTTAGAATATAAGAAACGCACAGTGTAGTACATACTATATGAGTGAGTTGCACTGAAAAACTTAGAATATAAGAAACGCACAGTGTAGTACATAGTATATGAGTGAGTTGCACTGAAAAACTTAGAATATAAGAAACGCACAGTGTAGTACATAGTATATGAGTGAGTTGCACTGAAAAACTTAGAATTTAGAGAAACGCACAGTGTAGTACATAGTATATGAGTGAGTTGCACTGAAAAACAGAATATAAGAAAGGCACAGTGTAGTACATAGTATATGAGTGAGTTGCACTGAAAAACTTAGAATATAAGAAACGCACAGTGTAGTACATAGTATATGAGTGAGTTGCACTGAAAAACTTAGAATATAAGAAACGCACAGTGTAGTACATAGTATATGAGTGAGTTGCACTGAAAAACTTAGAATTTACTGAAAAACCCGCATTACACGAAATGCACAGTGTAGTACATAGTATATGAGTGAGTTGCACTGAAAACTTAGAATATAAGAAACGCACAGTGTAGTACATAGTATATGAGTGAGTTGCACTGAAAAACTTAGAATATAAGAAATGCACAGTGTAGTACATAGTATATGAGTGAGTTGCACTGAAAAACTTAGAATATAAGAAACGCACAGTGTAGTACATAGTATATGAGTGAGTTGCACTGAAAAACTTAGAATATAAGAAACGCACAGTGTAGTACATAGTATATGAGTGAGTTGCACTGAAAAACTTAGAATATAAGAAACGCACAGTGTAGTACATAGTATATGAGTGAGTTGCACTGAAAAACTTAGAATATAAGAAATGCACAGTGTAGTACATAGTATATGAGTGAGTTGCACTGAAAAACTTAGAATATAAGAAACGCACAGTGTAGTACATAGTATATGAGTGAGTTGCACTGAAAAACTTAGAATATAAGAAACGCACAGTGTAGTACATAGTATATGAGTGAGTTGCACTGAAAAAATTAGAATATAAGAAACGCACAGTGTAGTACATAGTATATGAGTGAGTTGCACTGAAAAACTTAGAATATAAGAAACGCACAGTGTAGTACATAGTATATGAGTGAGTTGCACTGAAAAACTTAGAATTTAGAGAAACGCACAGTGTAGTACATAGTATATGAGTAAGTTGCACTGAAAAACTTAGAATATAAGAAACGCACAGTGTAGTACATAGTATATGAGTGAGTTGCACTGAAAAACTTAGAATATAAGAAACGCACAGTGTAGTACATACTATATGAGTGAGTTGCACTGAAAAACTTAGAATATAAGAAACGCACAGTGTAGTACATAGTATATGAGTGAGTTGCACTGAAAAACTTAGAATATAAGAAACGCACAGTGTAGTACATAGTATATGAGTGAGTTGCACTGAAAAACTTAGAATATAAGAAACGCACAGTGTAGTACATAGTATATGAGTGAGTTGCACTGAAAAACTTCGAATTTAGAGAAACGCACAGTGTAGTACATAGTATATGAGTGAGTTGCACTGAAAAACTTAGAATATAAGAAACGCACAGTGTAGTACATAGTATATGAGTGAGTTGCACTGAAAAACTTAGAATATAAGAAACGCACAGTGTAGTACATTGTATATGAGTGAGTTGCACTGAAAAACTTAGAATTTAAGAAACGCACAGTGTAGTACATAGTATATGAGTGAGTTGCACTGAAAAACTTAGAATATAAGAAACGCACAGTGTAGTACATAGTATATGAGTGAGTTGCACTGAAAAACTTAGAATATAAGAAACGCACAGTGTAGTACATAGTATATGAGTGAGTTGCACTGAAAAACTTAGAATATAAGAAACGCACAGTGTAGTACATAGTATATGAGTGAGTTGCACTGAAATACTTAGAATATAAGAAACGCACAGTGTAGTACATAGTATATGAGTGAGTTGCACTGAAAAACTTAGAATATAAGAAACGCACAGTGTAGTACATAGTATATGAGTGAGTTGCACTGAAAAACTTAGAATTTACTGAAAAACCCGCATTACACGAAATGCACTGTGTAGTACATAGTATATGAGTGAGTTGCACTGAAAAACTAAGAATATAAGAAACGCACAGTGTAGTACATAGTATATGAGTGAGTTGCACTGAAAAACTTAGAATATAAGAAACGCACAGTGTAGTACATAGTATATGAGTGAGTTGCACTGAAAAACTTAGAATATAAGAAACGCACAGTGTAGTACATAGTATATGAGTGAGTTGCACTGAAAAACTTAGAATATAAGAAACGCACAGTGTAGTACATAGTATATGAGTGAGTTGCACTGAAAAACTTAGAATTTACTGAAAAACCCGCATTACACGAAATGCACAGTGTAGTACATAGTATATGAGTGAGTTGCACTGAAAACTTAGAATATAAGAAACGCACAGTGTAGTACATAGTATATGAGTGAGTTGCACTGAAAAACTTAGAATATAAGAAACGCACAGTGTAGTACATAGTATATGAGTGAGTTGCACTGAAAAACTTAGAATATAAGAAACGCACAGTGTAGTACATAGTATATGAGTGAGTTGCACTGAAAAACTTAGAATTTAGAGAAATGCACAGTGTAGTACATAGTATATGAGTGAGTTGCTCTGAAAAACTTAGAATATAAGAAACGCACAGTGTAGTACATAGTATATGAGTGAGTTGCACTGAAAAACTTAGAATATAAGAAACGCACAGTGTAGTACATAGTATATGAGTGAGTTGCATTGAAAAACTTAGAATATAAGTAACGCACGGTGTAGTGCATAGTATATGAGTGAGTTGCACTGAAAAACTTAGAATATAAGAAACGCACAGTGTAGTACATAGTATATGAGTGAGTTGCACTGAAAAACTTAGAATATAAGAAACGCACAGTGTAGTACCTAGTATATGAGTGAGTTGCACTGAAAAACTTAGAATTTACTGAAAAACCCGCATTACACGAAATGCACAGTGTAGTACATAGTATATGAGTGAGTTGCACTGAAAACTTAGAATATAAGAAACGCACAGTGTAGTACATAGTATATGAGTGAGTTGCACTGAAAAACTTAGAATATAAGAAACGCACAGTGTAGTACATAGTATATGAGTGAGATGCACTGAAAAACTTAGAATATAAGAAACGCACAGTGTAGTACATAGTATATGAGTGAGTTGCACTGAAAAACTTAGAATATAAGAAACGCACAGTGTAGTACATAGTATATGAGTGAGTTGCACTGAAAAACTTAGAATATAAGAAACGCACAGTGTAGTACATAGTATATGAGTGAGTTGCACTGAAAAACTTAGAATATAAGAAACGCACAGTGTAGTACATAGTATATGAGTGAGTTGCACTGAAAAACTTAGAATATAAGAAACGCACAGTGTAGTACATAGTATATGAGTGAGTTGCACTGAAAAACTTAGAATATAAGAAACGCACAGTGTAGTACATAGTATATGAGTGAGTTGCACTGAAAAACTTAGAATATAAGAAACGCACAGTGTAGTACATAGTATATGAGTGAGTTGCACTGAAAAACTTAGAATATAAGAAACGCACAGTGTAGTACATAGTATATGAGTGAGTTGCACTGAAAAACTTAGAATATAAGAAACACACAGTGTAGTACATAGTATATGAGTGAGTTGCACTGAAAAACTTAGAATATAAGAAACGCACAGTGTAGTACATAGTATATGAGTGAGTTGCACTGAAAAACTTAGAATATAAGAAACGCACAGTGTAGTACATAGTATATGAGTGAGTTGCACTGAAAAACTTAGAATTTAGAGAAACGCACAGTGTAGTACATAGTATATGAGTGAGTTGCACTGAAAAACTTAGAATATAAGAAAGGCACAGTGTAGTACATAGTATATGAGTGAGTTGCACTGAAAAACTTAGAATATAAGAAACGCACAGTGTAGTACATAGTATATGAGTGAGTTGCACTGAAAAACTTAGAATATAAGAAACGCACAGTGTAGTACATAGTATATGAGTGAGTTGCACTGAAAAACTTAGAATTTACTGAAAAACCCGCATTACACGAAATGCACAGTGTAGTACATAGTATATGAGTGAGTTGCACTGAAAACTTAGAATATAAGAAACGCACAGTGTAGTACATAGTATATGAGTGAGTTGCACTGAAAAACTTAGAATATAAGAAACGCACAGTGTAGTACATAGTATATGAGTGAGTTGCACTGAAAAACTTAGAATATAAGAAACGCACAGTGTAGTACATAGTATATGAGTGAGTTGCACTGAAAAACTTAGAATATAAGAAACGCACAGTGTAGTACATAGTATATGAGTGAGTTGCACTGAAAAACTTAGAATATAAGAAAGGCACAGTGTAGTACATAGTATATGAGTGAGTTGCACTGAAAAACTTAGAATATAAGAAACGCACAGTGTAGTATATAGTATATGAGTGAGTTGCACTGAAAAACTTAGAATATAAGAAACGCACAGTGTAGTAGATAGTATATGAGTGAGTTGCACTGAAAAACTTAGAATATAAGAAACGCACAGTGTAGTACATAGTATATGAGTGAGTTGCACTGAAAAACTTAGAATATAAGAAACGCACAGTGTAGTACATAGTATATGAGTGAGTTGCACTGAAAAACTTAGAATTTAGAGAAACGCACAGTGTAGTACATAGTATATGAGTGAGTTACACTGAAAAACTTCGAATTTAGAGAAACGCACAGTGTAGTACATAGTATATGAGTGAGTTGCACTGAAAAACTTAGAATATAAGAAACGCACAGTGTAGTACATTGTATATGAGTGAGTTGCACTGAAAAACTTAGAATATAAGAAACGCACAGTGTAGTACATAGTATATGAGTGAGTTGCACTGAAAAACTTAGAATATAAGAAACGCACAGTGTAGTACATAGTATATGAGTGAGTTGCACTGAAAAACTTAGAATATAAGAAACGCACAGTGTAGTACATAGTATATGAGTGAGTTGCACTGAAAAACTTAGAATATGAGAAACGCACAGTGTAGTACATAGTATATGAGTGAGTTGCACTGAAAAACTTAGAATATAAGAAACGCACAGTGTAGTACATAGTATATGAGTGAGTTGCACTGAAAAACTTAGAATATAAGAAACGCACAGTGTAGTACATAGTATATGAGTGAGTTGCACTGAAAAACTTAGAATATAAGAAACGCACAGTGTAGTACATAGTATATGAGTGAGTTGCACTGAAAAACTTAGAATTTAGAGAAACGCACAGTGTAGTACATAGTATATGAGTGAGTTGCACTGAAAAACTTAGAATATAAGAAACGCACAGTGTAGTACATAGTATATGAGTGAGTTGCACTGAAAAACTTAGAATATAAGAAACGCACAGTGTAGTACATAGTATATGAGTGAGTTGCACTGAAAAACTTAGAATATAAGAAACGCACAGTGTAGTACATAGTATATGAGTGAGTTGCACTGAAAAACTTAGAATATAAGAAACGCACAGTGTAGTACATAGTATATGAGTGAGTTGCACTGAAAAACTTAGAATATAAGAAACGCACAGTGTAGTACATAGTATATGAGTGCGTTGCACTGAAAAACTTAGAATATAAGAAACGCACAGTGTAGTACATAGTATATGAGTGAGTTGCACTGAAAAACTTAGAATATAAGAAACGCACAGTGTAGTACATAGTATATGAGTGAGTTGCACTGAAAAACTTAGAATATAAGAAACGCACAGTGTAGTACATAGTATATGAGTGAGTTGCACTGAAAAACTTAGAATATAAGAAACGCACAGTGTAGTACATAGTATATGAGTGAGTTGCACTGAAAAACTTAGAATATAAGAAACGCACAGTGTAGTACATAGTATATGAGTGAGTTGCACTGAAAAACTTAGAATATAAGAAACGCACAGTGTAGTACATAGTATATGAGTGAGTTGCACTGAAAAACTTAGAATATAAGAAACGCACAGTGTAGTACATAGTATATGAGTGAGTTGCATTGAAAAACTTAGAATTTACTGAAAAACCCGCATTACACGAAATGCACAGTGTAGTACATAGTATATGAGTGAGTTGCACTGAAAAACTCTAGAATATAAGAAACGCACAGTGTAGTACATAGTATATGAGTGAGTTGCACTGAAAAACTTAGAATATAAGAAACGCACAGTGTAGTACATAGTATATGAGTGAGTTGCACTGAAAAACTTAGAATATAAGAAACGCACAGTGTAGTACATAGTATATGAGTGAGTTGCACTGAAAAACTTAGAATATAAGAAACGCACAGTGTAGTACATAGTATAAGAGTGAGTTGCACTGAAAAACTTAGAATATAAGAAACGCACAGTGTAGTACATAGTATATGAGTGAGTTGCACTGAAAAACTTAGAATATAAGAAACGCACAGTGTAGTACATAGTATATGAGTGAGTTGCACTGAAAAACTTAGAATATAAGAAACGCACAGTGTAGTACATAGTATATGAGTGAGTTGCACTGAAAAACTTAGAATATAAGAAACGCACAGTGTAGTACATACTATATGAGTGAGTTGCACTGAAAAACTTAGAATATAAGAAACGCACAGTGTAGTACATAGTATATGAGTGAGTTGCACTCAAAAACTTAGAATATAAGAAACGCACAGTGTAGTACATAGTATATGAGTGAGTTGCACTGAAAAACTTAGAATATAAGAAACGCACAGTGTAGTACATAGTATATGAGTGAGTTGCACTGAAAAACTTAGAATATAAGAAACGCACAGTGTAGTACATAGTATATGAGTGAGTTGCACTGAAAAACTTAGAATATAAGAAACGCACAGTGTAGTACATAGTATATGAGTGAGTTGCACTGAAAAACTTAGAATTTAAGAAACGCACAGTGTAGTACATAGTATATGAGTGAGTTGCACTGAAAAACTTAGAATATAAGAAACGCACAGTGTAGTACATAGTATATGAGTGAGTTGCACTGAAAAACTTAGAATATAAGAAACGCACAGTGTAGTACATAGTATATGAGTGCGTTGCACTGAAAAACTTAGAATATAAGAAACGCACAGTGTAGTACATAGTATATGAGTGAGTTGCACTGAAAAACTTAGAATATAAGAAACGCACAGTGTAGTACATAGTATATGAGTGAGTTGCACTGAAAAACTTAGAATATAAGAAACGCACAGTGTAGTACATTGTATATGAGTGAGTTGCACTGAAAAACTTAGAATATAAGAAACGCACAGTGTAGTACATAGTATATGAGTGAGTTGCACTGAAAAACTTAGAATATAAGAAACGCACAGTGTAGTACATAGTATATGAGTGAGTTGCACTGAAAAACTTAGAATATAAGAAACGCACAGTGTAGTACATAGTATATGAGTGAGTTGCACTGAAAAACTTAGAATATAAGAAACGCACAGTGTAGTACATAGTATATGAGTGAGTTGCATTGAAAAACTTAGAATTTACTGAAAAACCCGCATTACACGAAATGCACAGTGTAGTACATAGTATATGAGTGAGTTGCACTGAAAAACTCTAGAATATAAGAAACGCACAGTGTAGTACATAGTATATGAGTGAGTTGCACTGAAAAACTTAGAATATAAGAAACGCACAGTGTAGTACATAGTATATGAGTGAGTTGCACTGAAAAACTTAGAATATAAGAAACCCACAGTGTAGTACATAGTATATGAGTGAGTTGCACTGAAAAACTTAGAATATAAGAAACGCACAGTGTAGTACATAGTATAAGAGTGAGTTGCACTGAAAAACTTAGAATATAAGAAACGCACAGTGTAGTACATAGTATATGAGTGAGTTGCACTGAAAAACTTAGAATATAAGAAACGCACAGTGTAGTACATAGTATATGAGTGAGTTGCACTGAAAAACTTAGAATATAAGAAACGCACAGTGTAGTACATAGTATATGAGTGAGTTGCACTGAAAAACTTAGAATATAAGAAACGCACAGTGTAGTACATAGTATATGAGTGAGTTGCACTGAAAAACTTAGAATATAAGAAACGCACAGTGTAGTACATAGTATATGAGTGAGTTGCACTCAAAAACTTAGAATATAAGAAACGCACAGTGTAGTACATAGTATATGAGTGAGTTGCACTGAAAAACTTAGAATATAAGAAACGCACAGTGTAGTACATAGTATCTGAGTGAGTTGCACTGAAAAACTTAGAATATAAGAAACGCACAGTGTAGTACATAGTATATGAGTGAGTTGCACTGAAAAACTTAGAATATAAGAAACGCACAGTGTAGTACATAGTATATGAGTGAGTTGCACTGAAAAACTTAGAATTTAAGAAACGCACAGTGTAGTACATAGTATATGAGTGAGTTGCACTGAAAAACTTAGAATATAAGAAACGCACAGTGTAGTACATAGTATATGAGTGAGTTGCACTGAAAAACTTAGAATATAAGAAACGCACAGTGTAGTACATAGTATATGAGTGAGTTGCACTGAAAAACTTAGAATATAAGAAACGCACAGTGTAGTACATAGTATATGAGTGAGTTTCACTGAAAAACTTAGAATATAAGAAACGCACAGTGTAGTACATAGTATATGAGTGCGTTGCACTGAAAAACTTAGAATATAAGAAACGCACAGTGTAGTACATAGTATATGAGTGAGTTGCACTGAAAAACTTAGAATATAAGAAACGCACAGTGTAGTACATAGTATATGAGTGAGTTGCACTGAAAAACTTAGAATATAAGAAACGCACAGTGTAGTACATAGTATATGAGTGAGTTGCACTGAAAAACTTAGAATATAAGAAACGCACAGTGTAGTACATAGTATATGAGTGAGTTGCACTGAAAAACTTAGAATATAAGAAACGCACAGTGTAGTACATAGTATATGAGTGAGTTGCACTGAAAAACTTAGAATATAAGAAACGCACAGTGTAGTACATAGTATATGAGTGAGTTGCACTGAAAAACTTAGAATATAAGAAACGCACAGTGTAGTACATAGTATATGAGTGAGTTGCACTGAAAAACTTAGAATATAAGAAACGCACAGTGTAGTACATAGTATATGAGTGAGTTTCACTGAAAAACTTAGAATATAAGAAACGCACAGTGTAGTACATAGTATATGAGTGCGTTGCACTGAAAAACTTAGAATCTAAGAAACGCACAGTGTAGTACATAGTATATGAGTGAGTTGCACTGAAAAACTTAGAATATAAGAAACGCACAGTGTAGTACATAGTATATGAGTGAGTTGCACTGAAAAACTTAGAATATAAGAAACGCACAGTGTAGTACATAGTATATGAGTGAGTTGCACTGAAAAACTTAGAATATAAGAAACGCACAGTGTAGTACATAGTATATGAGTGAGTTGCACTGAAAAACTTAGAATATAAGAAACGCACAGTGTAGTACATAGTATATGAGTGAGTTGCACTGAAAAACTTAGAATATAAGAAACGCACAGTGTAGTACATAGTATATGAGTGAGTTGCACTGAAAAACTTAGAATATAAGAAACGCACAGTGTAGTACATAGTATATGAGTGAGTTGCACTGAAAAACTTAGAATATAAGAAACGCACAGTGTAGTACATAGTATATGAGTGAGTTGCACTGAAAAACTTAGAATATAAGAAACGCACAGTGTAGTACATAGTATATGAGTGAGTTGCACTGAAAAACTTAGAATATAAGAAACGCACAGTGTAGTACATAGTATATGAGTGAGTTGCACTGAAAAACTTAGAGTATAAGAAACGCACAGTGTAGTACATAGTATATGAGTGAGTTGCACTCAAAAACTTAGAATATAAGAAACGCACAGTGTAGTACATAGTATATGAGTGAGTTGCACTGAAAAACTTAGAATATAAGAAACGCACAGTGTAGTACATAGTATATGAGTGAGTTGCACTGAAAAACTTAGAATATAAGAAACGCACAGTGTAGTACATAGTATATGAGTGAGTTGCACTGAAAAACTTAGAATATAAGAAACGCACAGTGTAGTACATAGTATATGAGTGAGTTGCACTGAAAAACTTAGAATTTAAGAAACGCACAGTGTAGTACATAGTATATGAGTGAGTTGCACTGAAAAACTTAGAATATAAGAAACGCACAGTGTAGTACATAGTATATGAGTGAGTTGCACTGAAAAACTTAGAATATAAGAAACGCACAGTGTAGTACATAGTATATGAGTGAGTTGCACTGAAAAACTTAGAATATAAGAAACGCACAGTGTAGTACATAGTATATGAGTGAGTTGCACTGAAAAACTTAGAATATAAGAAACGCACAGTGTAGTACATAGTATATGAGTGAGTTGCACTGAAAAACTTAGAATATAAGAAACGCACAGTGTAGTACATAGTATATGAGTGCGTTGCACTGAAAAACTTAGAATATAAGAAACGCACAGTGTAGTACATAGTATATGAGTGAGTTGCACTGAAAAACTTAGAATATAAGAAACGCACAGTGTAGTACATAGTATATGAGTGAGTTGCACTGAAAAACTTAGAATATAAGAAAAGCACAGTGTAGTACATAGTATATGAGTGAGTTGCACTGAAAAACTTAGAATATAAGAAACGCACAGTGTAGTACATAGTATATGAGTCAGTTGCACTGAAAAACTTAGAATATAAGAAACGCACAGTGTAGTACATAGTATATGAGTGAGTTGCACTGAAAAACTTAGAATATAAGAAACGCACAGTGTAGTACATAGTATATGAGTGAGTTGCACTGAAAAACTTAGAATTTAAGAAACGCACAGTGTAGTACATAGTATATGAGTGAGTTGCATTGAAAAACTTAGAATTTACTGAAAAACCCGCATTACACGAAATGCACAGTGTAGTACATAGTATATGAGTGAGTTGCACTGAAAAACTCTAGAATATAAGAAACGCACAGTGTAGTACATAGTATATGAGTGAGTTGCACTGAAAAACTTAGAATATAAGAAACGCACAGTGTAGTACATAGTATATGAGTGAGTTGCACTGAAAAACTTAGAATATAAGAAACGCACAGTGTAGTACATAGTATATGAGTGAGTTGCACTGAAAAACTTAGAATATAAGAAACGCACAGTGTAGTACATAGTATATGAGTGAGTTGCACTGAAAAACTTAGAATATAAGAAACGCACAGTGTAGTACATAGTATATGAGTGAGTTGCACTGAAAAACTTAGAATATAAGAAACGCACAGTGTAGTACATAGTATATGAGTGAGTTGCACTGAAAAACTTAGAATATAAGAAACGCACAGTGTAGTACATAGTATATGAGTGAGTTGCACTGAAAAACTTAGAATATAAGAAACGCACAGTGTAGTACATAGTATATGAGTGAGTTGCACTGAAAAACTTAGAATATAAGAAACGCACAGTGTAGTACATAGTATATGAGTGAGTTGCACTCAAAAACTTAGAATATAAGAAACGCACAGTGTAGTACATAGTATATGAGTGAGTTGCACTGAAAAACTTAGAATATAAGAAACGCACAGTGTAGTACATAGTATATGAGTGAGTTGCACTGAAAAACTTAGAATATAAGAAACGCACAGTGTAGTACATAGTATATGAGTGAGTTGCACTGAAAAACTTAGAATATAAGAAACGCACATTGTAGTACATAGTATATGAGTGAGTTGCACTGAAAAACTTAGAATTTAAGAAACGCACAGTGTAGTACATAGTATATGAGTGAGTTGCACTGAAAAACTTAGAATATAAGAAACGCACAGTGTAGTACATAGTATATGAGTGAGTTGCACTGAAAAACTTAGAATATAAGAAACGCACAGTGTAGTACATAGTATATGAGTGAGTTGCACTGAAAAACTTAGAATATAAGAAACGCACAGTGTAGTACATAGTATATGAGTGAGTTGCACTGAAAAACTTAGAATATAAGAAACGCACAGTGTAGTACATAGTATATGAGTGAGTTGCACTGAAAAACTTAGAATATAAGAAACGCACAGTGTAGTACATAGTATATGAGTGAGTTGCACTGAAAAACTTAGAATATAAGAAACGCACAGTGTAGTACATAGTATATGAGTGAGTTGCACTGAAAAACTTAGAATATAAGAAACGCACAGTGTAGTACATACTATATGAGTGAGTTGCACTGAAAAACTTAGAATATAAGAAACGCACAGTGTAGTACATACTATATGAGTGAGTTGCACTGAAAAACTTAGAATCTAAGAAACGCACAGTGTAGTACATAGTATATGAGTGAGTTGCACTGAAAACTTAGAATATAAGAAACGCACAGTGTAGTACATAGTATATGAGTGAGTTGCACTGAAAAACTTAGAATATAAGAAACGCACAGTGTAGTACATAGTATATGAGTGAGTTGCACTGAAAAACTTAGAATATAAGAAACGCACAGTGTAGTACATAGTATATGAGTGAGTTGCACTGAAAAACTTAGAATATAAGAAACGCACAGTGTAGTACATAGTATATGAGTGAGTTGCACTGAAAAACTTAGAATATAAGAAACGCACAGTGTAGTACATAGTATATGAGTGAGTTGCACTGAAAAACTTAGAATATAAGAAACGCACAGTGTAGTACATACTATATGAGTGAGTTGCACTGAAAAACTTAGAATCTAAGAAACGCACAGTGTAGTACATACTATATGAGTGAGTTGCACTGAAAAACTTAGAATCTAAGAAACGCACAGTGTAGTACATAGTATATGAGTGAGTTGCACTGAAACACTTAGAATATAAGAAACGCACAGTGTAGTACATAGTATATGAGTGAGTTGCACTGAAAAACTTAGAATATAAGAAACGCACAGTGTAGTACATAGTATATGAGTGAGTTGCACTGAAAAACTTAGAATATAAGAAACGCACAGTGTAGTACATAGTATATGAGTGAGTTGCACTGAAAAACTTAGAATATAAGAAACGCACAGTGTAGTACATAGTATATGAGTGAGTTGCACTGAAAAACTTAGAATATAAGAAACGCACAGTGTAGTACATAGTATATGAGTGAGTTGCACTGAAAAACTTAGAATATAAGAAACGCACAGTGTAGTACATAGTATATGAGTGAGTTGCACTGAAAAACTTAGAATATAAGAAACGCACAGTGTAGTACATAGTATATGAGTGAGTTGCACTGAAAAACTTAGAATTTAAGAAACGCACAGTGTAGTACATAGTATATGAGTGAGTTGCACTGAAAAACTTAGAATATAAGAAACGCACAGTGTAGTACATAGTATATGAGTGAGTTGCACTGAAAAACTTAGAATATAAGAAACGCACAGTGTAGTACATAGTATATGAGTGAGTTGCACTGAAAAACTTAGAATATAAGAAACGCACAGTGTAGTACATAGTATATGAGTGAGTTGCACTGAAAAACTTAGAATATAAGAAACGCACAGTGTAGTACATAGTATATGAGTGAGTTGCACTGAAAAACTTAGAATATAAGAAACGCACAGTGTAGTACATAGTATATGAGTGCGTTGCACTGAAAAACTTAGAATATAAGAAACGCACAGTGTAGTACATAGTATATGAGTGAGTTGCACTGAAAAACTTAGAATATAAGAAACGCACAGTGTAGTACATAGTATATGAGTGAGTTGCACTGAAAAACTTAGAATATAAGAAACGCACAGTGTAGTACATAGTATATGAGTGAGTTGCACTGAAAAACTTAGAATATAAGAAACGCACAGTGTAGTACATAGTATATGAGTGAGTTGCACTGAAAAACTTAGAATATAAGAAACGCACAGTGTAGTACATAGTATATGAGTGAGTTGCACTGAAAAACTTAGAATATAAGAAACGCACAGTGTAGTACATAGTATATGAGTGAGTTGCACTGAAAAACTTAGAATATAAGAAACGCACAGTGTAGTACATAGTATATGAGTGAGTTGCACTGAAAAACTTAGAATATAAGAAACGCACAGTGTAGTACATAGTATATGAGTGAGTTGCACTGAAAAACTTAGAATATAAGAAACGCACAGTGTAGTACATAGTATATGAGTGAGTTGCACTGAAAAACTTAGAATATAAGAAACGCACAGTGTAGTACATAGTATATGAGTGAGTTGCACTGAAAAACTTAGAATATAAGAAACGCACAGTGTAGTACATAGTATATGAGTGAGTTGCACTGAAAAACTTAGAATATAAGAAACGCACAGTGTAGTACATAGTATATGAGTGAGTTGCACTGAAAAACTTAGAATATAAGAAACGCACAGTGTAGTACATAGTATATGAGTGAGTTGCACTGAAAAACTTAGAATATAAGAAACGCACAGTGTAGTACATAGTATATGAGTGAGTTGCACTGAAAAACTTAGAATATAAGAAACGCACAGTGTAGTACATAGTATATGAGTGAGTTGCACTGAAAAACTTAGAATATAAGAAACGCACAGTGTAGTACATAGTATATGAGTGAGTTGCACTGAAAAACTTAGAATATAAGAAACGCACAGTGTAGTACATAGTATATGAGTGAGTTGCACTGAAAAACTTAGAATATAAGAAACGCACAGTGTAGTACATAGTATATGAGTGAGTTGCACTGAAAAACTTAGAATATAAGAAACGCACAGTGTAGTACATAGTATATGAGTGAGTTGCACTGAAAAACTTAGAATATAAGAAACGCACAGTGTAGTACATAGTATATGAGTGAGTTGCACTGAAAAACTTAGAATATAAGAAACGCACAGTGTAGTACATAGTATATGAGTGAGTTGCACTGAAAAACTTAGAATATAAGAAACGCACAGTGTAGTACATAGTATATGAGTGAGTTGCACTGAAAAACTTAGAATATAAGAAACGCACAGTGTAGTACATAGTATATGAGTGCGTTGCACTGAAAAACTTAGAATATAAGAAACGCACAGTGTAGTACATAGTATATGAGTGAGTTGCACTGAAAAACTTAGAATATAAGAAACGCACAGTGTAGTACATAGTATATGAGTGAGTTGCACTGAAAAACTTAGAATATAAGAAACGCACAGTGTAGTACAT
>NW_028228182.1:0-30263 GCF_978045245.1 Mus caroli | reverse complement strand
ACACTGTCGGTCCCAGAATATGGCGAGACACCATGAAAAAAGTGGAAAATTAAAAATTCACACTGTATTACCCAGAATATGGTGAGAAATACTGAAAAACAAGGAAAATTAAAAATTCACACTGAAGGACCTGGAATACGGCAAAAAAAAAAAAAAAAAAAACACCCTGAAAAACGTGGAAATGAGGAAATCACAAGGTCACACCCAGAATATGACCAAAAAACCTGAAAAACGTGGAATATTAAAAATTCACACTGAAGGACTCGGAATATGGAAAGAAAACCTGAAAAATGAGCAAATTTAAAAACTCACACTGAAGGACCCAGAATAGGTGAGAAAAACTGAAAAAATTGAAAATTAAAAATTCACACTGAAGGACCCCCGAATATGGCGAGAAAACTTGAAAAAAGTAGAAAATTAAAAACTAACACAGAAGGACCCCAAATATGGCAAGACAACCTGAAAAAGGTGGTTAATGAGTAAATCACACTGTAGGACCCAGAATTATGAAAAAAATTGAAAAACTTGGAAAATGAGAAAATCACACTGCAGGACCCAGAATATGCCAAGAAACCCTGAAAAAGGTGAAAATTAAAAATTCACACAGTAGGACCAAGATTATGGCAAGAAACTCTGAAAAAAGTGGAAAATTAAAAATTCACACTGAAGGACCTGGAATATGGCAAGACAACCTGAAAAACGTGGAAATGACAAAATCACACTGTAGACCCAGAATATGACGAAAAAACCTGAAAAACGTAGAAAATTAAAAATTCACGTTGAAGGACCCTGATTATGGCGAAGAAATCCTGAAAAACGAGGAAAATTATAAAATCACACTGAAGGACCCAGAATTACATAAAAACTTGAAAAACGTGGAAAATGAGAAAATCACACGTCCGGACCCAAAATATGCCGAGAAATCCTGAAATATGTAAAAATTAAAAATTCACACTTTCGGACACAGAATATGACGAGAATCCATGAAAAAAGTTGTAAATTAAAAAATCACACTGTATTACTTAGAATATGGCGAGAAATACTGAAAAACGTGGAAAATTAAAAATTCACATTGAAGGACCTGGAATATGGCGAGAAACCCTGAAAAAAGTAGAAAATTAAAAATACACGCTGTAGGACCCAGAATATGGGGAGAAACCCTGAAAAAAGTAGAGAATAAAAAACTTACACTGAAGGACCCCAAATATAGCGAGAAAACCTGAAAAAGGTGGAAAATGAGAAAATCATACTATAGGACACAGTAATGGGAAAAATTGAAAAAAGTGGAAAATGAGAAAATCACACTGTAGGACCCAGAATATGCCAAGAAACCCTGAAAAATGTGGAATATTAAAAATATACTCTGTAGGACCCAGAATATGGCAAGAAACCCTGAAAAAAGTAGATAATTAAACACTCACACTGAAGGACCACGAATATGGTGAGAAAACCTGAAAAAGGTGGAAAATTAGAATAATCACACTGTAGGACCCAGAATTGCGAAAAAACATGAAAAACGTGGAAAATGTGAGAATCAAACTGCAGGACCCAGAATATGCCGAGAAACCCTGTAAAACCTGAAAATTAAAAATTCACAATGTTGGACACAGAATATGGCGAGAAAACATGAAAAAAGTGGAAAATTTAAAATTAACACTGTATTACCTAAAATATGGCGAGAAATACTGAAAAACATGGAAAGATAAAAAATTCACACTGAAATACCATGAATATGGCAAGAAAACCTGAAAAACGAGGAAATGAGAAAATCACACTGTAGGACCCAGAATATGACGAAAAAACCTAAAAAACGTGGAAAATTAAAAATTAACACTGAAGGACCTAGAATATTGCGAGAAAACCTGAAAAAAGTAGAAAATTACAAACTCACACTGAAGGACCCAGAATATGGCGAGAAAACCTGAAAAAGGTGGAAAATGAGAAAATCACACTGTAGGAACTGGAATTACCATAAAATTTGTAAAACGTGGAAAATGAGAAAATCACACTGCAGGAACCAGAATATGCCGAGAAACCCTGAAAAAGTGAAAATTAAAAATTCACACTGTCGGTCCCAGAATATGGCGAGACACCATGAAAAAAGTGGAAAATTAAAAATTCACACTGTATTACCCAGAATATGGCGAGAAATACTGAAAAAACGAGAAAATTAAAAATTCACACTGAAGGACCTGGAATACGGCAAAAAAAAAACAAAAAAACAAAAAAACAAAAAAACAAAAAAACAAAAAAAACAAAAAAAACAAAAACCTGAAAAACGTGGAAATGAGGAAATCACAAGGTCGCACCCAGAATATGACCAAAAAACCTGAAAAACGTGGAATATTAAAAATTCACACTGAAGGACTCGGAATATGGAAATAAAACCTGAAAAATGAGCAAATTTAAAAACTCACACTGAAGGACCCAGAATAGGTGAGAAAAACTGAAAAAATTGAAAATTAAAAATTCACACTGAAGGACCCCCGAATATGGCGAGAAAACTTGAAAAAAGTAGAAAATTAAAAACTCACACAGAAGGACCCCAAATATGGCGAGAAAACCTGAAAAAGGTGGTTAATGAGAAAATCACACTGTAGGACCCAGAATTACAAAAAAACTTGAAAAACTTGGAAAATGAGAAAATCACACTGCAGGACCCAGAATATGCCAAGAAACCCTGAAAAAGGTGAAAATTAAAAATTCACACAGTAGGACCCAGATTATGGCAAGAAACTCTGAAAAAAGTGGAAAATTAAAAATTCACACTGAAGGACCTGGAATATGGCAAGACAACCTGAAAAACGTGGAAATGACAAAATCACACTGTAGACCCAGAATATGACGAAAAAACCTGAAAAACGTAGAAAATTAAAAATTCACGTTGAAGGACCCTGAATATGGCGAAGAAATCCTGAAAAACGAGGAAAATTATAAACTCACACTGAAGGACCCAGAATTACATAAAAACTTGAAAAACGTGGAAAATGAGAAAATCACACGGCAGGACCCAAAATATGCCGAGAAATCCTGAAATATGTAAAAATTAAAAATTCACACTTTCGGACACAGAATATGGCGAGAATCCATGAAAAAAGTTGTAAATTAAAAAATCACACTGTATTACTTAGAATATGGCGAGAAATACTGAAAAACATGGAAAATTAAAAATTCACATTGAAGGACCTGGAATATGGCGAGAAACCCTGAAAAAAGTAGAAAATTAAAAATACACGCTGTAGGACCCAGAATATGGCGAGAAACCCTGAAAAAAGTAGAGAATAAAAAACGTACACTGAAGGACCCCAAATATAGCGAGAAAACCTGAAAAAGGTGGAAAATGAGAAAATCATACTGTAGGACACAGTAATGGGAAAAATTGAAAAAAATGGAAAATGAGAAAATCACACTGTAGGACCCAGAATATGCCAAGAAGCCCTGAAAAACGTGGAATATTAAAAATATACTCTGTAGGACCCAGAATATGGCAAGAAACCCTGAAAAAAGTAGATAATTAAATACTCACACTGAAGGACCCCGAATATGGCAAGAAAACCTGAAAAAAGTAGAAAATTAAAAATACACACTGTAGGACCCAGAATATGGCGAGAAACCCTAAAAAAAGTAGAAAATTAAAAACTCACACTGAAGGACCCCAAATATGGTGAGAAAACCTGAAAAAGGTGGATAATGAGAAAATCACACTGTAGGACCCAGAATTACGAAAAAAACTTGAAAAACTTGGAAAATGAGAAAATCACACTGCAGGACCCAGAATATGCAGAGAAACCCTGAAAAGGTGAAAATTAAAAATTCACACTGTCTGACCCTGATTATGGCGAGATACCATGAAAAAAGTGGAAAATTAAAAATTCACATTGTATTACCCAGAATATGGCGAGAAATACTGAAAAACGTGGAAAATTAAAAATTCACACTGAAGGACCTGGAATACGGCAAGAAAACCTGAAAAAGGTGGAAATGAGAAAATCACAATGTAAGACCCAGAATATGACAAAATAAAAAACCTGAAAAACGTGGAAAAATAAAATTCACACTGAAAGACCCTGAATATGGAGAGAAAACTTGAAAATCGAGGGAAATTAAAACTCATATTGAAAGACCCAGAATAGGTGAGAAAAACTGAAAAAAGTAGAAAATTAAAAATTCACACTGAAGGACCCGCGAATATGGAGAGAAACCTTAAAAAAGTAGAAAATTAAATATTCACACTGAAGGACCCCGAATATGGCGATTAAACCTGAAAAAAATAGAAAATTAAAAACTCACACAGAAGGACCCCAAATATGGCGAGAAAACCTGAAAAATTTGAAAATGAGAAAATCACACTGTATGACCCAGAATTACATAAAAACTTGAAAAACGTGGAAAACGAGAAAATCACACTGCAGGACCCAGAATATGCCCAGAAACCCTGAAAAACGTGTTATTTAAAAAATCACACTGTCAAACACACAATATGGCGAGAAACCATGAATAATGTGGAAAATTAAAAATTCACACTGTATTACCCAGAATATGGCGAGAAATACTGAAAAACGGGGAAAATTTAAAATTCACACTGAAGGACCTGGAATACCGCAAGAAAACCGGAAAAACGTGGAAATGAGAAAATCACACTGCAGGACCCAGAATATGACGAAAAAACCTGAAAAACGTGGAATATTAAAAATTCACACTGAAGGACCCGGAATATGGCAAGAAAACCTGAAAAATGAGGAAAATTAAAAACTCACACTGAAGGACACAGAATAGGTGAGAAAACTGAAAAAAGTAAAAAATTAAAAACTCACACTGAAGGACCCCAAATATGGTGAGAAAACCTGAAAAAGGTGGAAAATGAGAAAATCATACTGTAGAACACAGTAATGCGAAAAAAATTGAAAAAAGTAGAAAATGAGAAAATCACACTGTAGGACCCACAATATGCCGAGAAACCCTGAAAAACTTGGAAAATTAAAAATAGACGCTGTAGAATCCAGAATATGTCGAGAAACCCTGAAAAATTAGAAAAGTAAAAACTCACACTGAATGACCCCAAATATGGCGAGAAAACCTGTAAAAGGTGGAAAATGAGAAAATCACACTGTAGGACCCAGAATTACCAAAAAATATTTAAAAAGTGGAAAATGAGAAAATCACAATGCAGGACCCAGAATATGCAGAGAAATCCTGAAAAGGTGAAAATTAAAAATTCACACTTTCGGACCCAGATTATGGAGAGAAACCATGAAAAAAGTGGAAAATTAAAAATTCACACTGTATTACCCAATATGGCGAGAAATACTGAAAAACGTGGAAAATTAAAAATTCACACTGAAGGACCTGGAATACGGCAAGAAAACCTGAAAAAGGTGGAAATGAGAAAATCACACTGTAAGACCCAGAATATGACGAAAAAACCTGAAAAACGTGGAAAATTAAAAATTCACACTGAAAGACCCTGAATATGGCGAGAAAACCTGAAAAACGAGGAAAATTAAAAACTCACACTGAAGGAACCAGAATAGGTGAGAAAACCTGAAAAAAGTAAAAAAGGAGGTGATGATTGGTTCCTTCCTATGCTGGTTCTTTTGTGCCTCTTCCTTCCACTATTAGGAAGGTTTGTAATTACTGTTAGCTACTTTTAGAAGGGGCAAAAGTAGGTGTTAGCTGAAAGAAGAGGTCATTAATAAGGGAAGAACTAAATACATTTAGCTCTTTTGTCCACTGCCCCCACAACCCCGGCCCCCTGGCTGGTTCCCAGGCTGACTTTGAAATCTCTTTAACCTAGCCTCCGAAGTACTGCCCAAACAGGAGTGAGTGATATCCATGTCACTCCATGTTTTTAGTAACAACCTCACAAAGGCAAATTTAGTCTATTCTGGTCTACATGGCAAATTGGTCTGTGATTTAGGGAGCGCTCTGAAAGAAAGAAAAAAAAAAACCAGATACTTTCAGTCCAAGAACAGTGATTGTTGGGAGAACCTTCCTGGAATAAGCACACAGAAACAACTGAGAGTGGAAGAGAGATGGCAAAGGTGGACCGAAGCCAAGACAGCTCCTGCAAGTCTTTGTAAATTCATTTTATACTTTAAAACCATAAGGTAGGGTGGACAAGCTAGTGTTTAAGTGCTGGCATCAGTCAGCAGGCTGGGAAGGGCAATGGGCCACTGCCTCACCTGGCTCTTTAGGCCTCTCTGGTTCAGGTAGCAAGTGAAGCTGGGCTCTGCAAACAGAGTGCAAGCAACACTTTAGTAAACAACTAAGGAAATCAATAAATTGACACCAAATAATTGTTTTGGTAAAGCTAGTTTTACTTCACTATATTCTGGGAAATGGACTGGTCACTCACTGTGTCTTTGATAACGTATGTCTTGTTAGTGACTCTCCTTTCTTTCCTTTATCCTTCCATCTTTTTCTATTTCCTTCCATTGTCTCCTCCTTACTCCCATCCTCCTTCCTTCTGTTGCACTGAAGAGTGCAGAGTGGCTATTGGCATGGTTTGTGAAGAATTACCCCTAAGAGTACTACTCCAGGTGTTTGTGTTCTGGCTAGAGTATCAGCTGGCTTTAAACCACAGAGTCATCAACGTGGAGGAGGAAGGGAGAGGAGGTCAAAGGCAGCAATAGAGTCTAAGCTGGAGCCAACAGACTCTGTTCTATTTTCTTAATCGATTGTCTTCTAGACAGCATCTTGGCACACAGCTCAAGATGGACTTGATTTCTTTGCCCCTTGCTCTTTCTTTCCCTCTCCACTTCCCCTCCCATTTTCCCAGGCAGGCTTCACATCCAATACACAACCAAGGATGATCTCAACCCCTCCACCCTTTAAAATGTATTAATCATTTAACTTGTTTATATTTCTTTTTTTTTTTTTTTTGGTTTTTCGAGACAGGGTTTCTCTGTATAGCCCTGGCTGTCCTGGAACTCACTTTGTAGACCAGGCTGGCCTCGAACTCAGAAATCCGCCTGCCTCTGCCTCCCGAGTGCTGGGATTAAAGGCGTGCGCCACCACGCCCGGCTTTGTTTATATTTCATGTATTATCCCCCTCCTGCTCTCCCCTCCCTGAGGCCCAACTTTTCCCCCTCCCCACCCAGCCACTCCCACCTAATCCCTCTAGTATCCCCCTTCTCTGGGGTATCAAGCCTCAACAGGACCAAGTGCCACCCCTTCCACTGATGCCAGACAAGGTAATTCTCTGCTACATAAGTATTTCTAGTCATAAACCCGCCCATGTATACTCCTTTAGTTGGTAGATTACTCCCTGGGAGCTCTGAGGGGTCTGGTTAATTGATACTGTTGTTCGTCCTGTGGGGTTGCCATCCCCTTCAGCTCCTTCAGCCCTTCCCCTAATTTTTCCATTGGGGTCCGCATACTCAGTCCAATAGTTTCTGTGAGTTTCTCCATCTGTCTTAGTCAGTTGCTGACAGAGGCTCTCAGAAGATACACAGACATACAAGGCTCCTGTCTGTAAGCACATCTTGGCATCAGCAGTAGTGTTGGGGTTTTGTGTCTGTGGGTAGAATACAGTGCTATAGTCTCTGGATGGCCTTTCCTTCAGTCTCTGCTCCATTTTTGTCCCTATATTTCCTTTAGACAGAGACAATTTTTGGTATTTTTTTAAATGGGTGGGTGTCCCCATCCCTCAACTGAGTCCCATGTCCATCTCCTGGATATAGTCCCTTCAGCCTCCATCTCCCCTGCCGCAGACCTTCTGGGTCCCTGTGTCTGCGTGGAACGGGGTCTCTCGTCGCAGGTGGGCAAAGCGTGGATGAGCGAGTGACAAACAGACACACACAGGAGAGTTCGTGTGTATAATCTGAATGTAATTTTACAATTCAGCCTCAGACTTTTTATACAGAAGACAATAAAGAAGTTGGATGATATACCTGCAAGGTACAAATGAGGTAACTGGATGCTTAATTTTTCTTACACAGAACAGAGGAATGAAAACACAAAGATCTGAAGGAACTGGGCAGTAAAATAATTGAGACAAAGTTAGCTCTATTTAAGGTCAGCTATAGTCTTAGAAGCCTGGTGTGAGAACTTTTCACTCCTAGGGCAAGGGCTTTCACAGCCAAGTCATGGTTCTAACTAGGGAGTTCTGTTCTAGCTAACCATCTCATGAATAATGCAATACTCTAAAACCACAGCCCGATCTGCTTCCTAAACCATAGTAAATTCCTGTAAATAGGTGTAACTCAGCTATAATACTAAGCATCTATTCTGGTTTCCCCTACGGTCAGAAACTTCTTTCTTCCTAGGTGATGGTAGATTCCTGTGAAGGGCAGTGACCTAACTTTTAGTTTAATACCAGGGGCAGTACTGAAATCCAAGCCCAAGGTCTCGCTAAGGACGAACTAGGACTGTTGGAACACTGGTTTAGCTATGTCAGAATTCAATCTTAAAAGGCACTTATGATAGGAAAATGTTGAAAGAGAGCACGTGGATCCATACACTAGACTAACTGGAGAATGAAACTCGGGAATGAAAAATTACTGTATGGTTAGGGAACACTAGACTCCAGGAGGAGAGCTTCTTTGAAACTCTTTGCCTCATGAGTGACTTTTAAGCCTCTCGGCTTGTCCAGTTGACTCGACCGGGGCGTAGCACTCCCCTGTATTTCAGCTGTTGTTATCCCATTGAGTTCTGGGAACCTCTTGAATTCCTGGCATCTGGGAATTTCTAGTGCATCTCCTAGTTCCCCAAACCCCGCTGCTACTTATTCCTATTCATTCTCCTGTTCCTCTAGACGTCTCTCCTGTCTCTTCCCATATCTGACCCTGTCCTTCCTTCTTTCTTCCCCTCCCTTTCTGTCTCCCACCCTGATACCCCCTTCCTAAGCCTGCCATGATTATTTTGTTACCTCTTCTAAGTAGGTTTGAAGAACCAACACTTTGGTCTCCCTTCTTGTAAAACTTCATTTGACTTTTAGTTGTCGCATGGGTATTCTGAGCTTTTGGGCTAAAATCCACTTATCGGTGAGTACATACCATGCAAGGCCTTTTGGATTTGGGTTACCTCACTCAAGAAAATATTTTCTAGTTCCATCCATGTGCCTACAACGTTTATGATGCGATCATTTTTTAATATCTGAGTAGTATTCCATTGTGTAAATGTACCACAGTTTCTGTAACAATTCTTCCATAGAGGGACATCTGGGTTGTTTCTAGCTCATGGTTATTAAAAATTAGGGTTCAGTGAACACATTGGTGCAGGTATTTTTGTTCTGTGTTGGAGCATCTTTAGAGTATATGACAACACACTGGAGCATGTGAAACCACAGTGGAGAATGTGACACCACAGTGGAGAAATGTGACACCACAGAGGAGTAGGGTGACAGCACCATGGAGCACTGTGACAACGAAGAGGAGCACTGTGACACCACAGAGGAGCACAATGACACCACAGTGGAGGAGTGTGACAACAGAGTAGAGCAGTGCAACATCAGAGTGGAACACTCTGACATCACTGTAAAGCACTGTGACACCACTGTGGAGCACTGTGACAGCAGAGTGGAGTACTGTGACTCGAGAGTGGAGCACTGTGACACTACAGTGCAGCACTGTGACAGCACAGTGGACCACTGTGGCATCAGAGTGGAGCATTGTGACATGACAGTTGAGCACTGTGACACGACAGTGCAGCAGTGTGACAGTGAGGGGAGCACACTTACATCACTGTGGAGAACTGTGTCAGAAAGGTGGAACACTGTGACATAATAGTGTAGCAGTGTGACACCACAGTGGAGCACTGTGACAACACAGAGCAGCATGGTGACAGTAGAGTGTAGCTCTGTGACATGACAGTGGAGCACTGTGATGTGATACCACAGTAGAGCACTGATAAACCACAGTGAGCACCGTGACACAACAGTGGACCACTGTGATACCAGAGTGCAGCACTGTCTCCCCACAGTGAACCACAATGAAACTACAGTGGAGAACTCTGACAACACAGTGGAGCATGTGACACCACAGTGGAGCATTGTGACACCAGAGATGAGAAATCTGATACCACAGTGGCATACTGTGACACAAAAGTGGACCATTGTGACAACAAAGTGGAGCACTGTGACACCACAGTGGAGCACTGTGAGATCACATTAGAGCAGGGTGACAACAGCGTAGAGAAGTGGGACATCACAGTGGAGCATTGTAAAACCACAGTTGAGCACAGTGACAGAGAAACCCTAAAAAACGTGAAACATAAAAAATAACACTGTAGGAACTGAAATATGGAAAGAAAAATTGAAAATCATCAAATATGAGAAAATCACACTGTAGACCTTGAATATGTCGATAAACCCTGAAAAACGTCGAAAATTAAAAACTCACAATATAGGACCTGGAATATTGTGAGAAACCCTGAAAAACATGGAAATTTAAAAACTTACACTCTACGACCAGGTATATGGCGACAAATACTGAAAAATGTGAAAAATGATAAACTCAAACGGTAGGAACAGAAATATGATGAGAAATCCTGAAAAACGTGGAAATTTAAAAACAAACACTGTCGGACCTAGAATATGGCAAGAAACACTGAAAAAAAAGTTGAAAATGAGAAACTCACGCTGTAGGACCTGGAATATGGGAAGAAACCCGGAAAAAGTTGGAAAATGAGACAACCACACTGTAGGACCTGGAATGTGTCTAGAAACCCAGAAAGAGGGGAAAAATGAGAAAATCATAATGCAGTACCTGGAATATCGCAAGAAACCCTGAAAAACGTGAAAAATTAAAAACTTACCCTGTAGGACCTGAAATATGGCAAGAAAATGGAAATTCATTGAAAATGAGAAAATCACACTGCAGGACCTGGAATATGGAGAGAAACCTTGAAAAACGTAGAAATTAAAAACTCACACTGTAGGACCTGGAATATGGCGAGAAAACCTGAAGAACGTGGAAAATAAAAATATAACAGTGTAGGACCAGGGACATGGCAAGAAAATTTGGTGGCTCACAACCATCCGTAACGAGATCTGGCTCCCCCTTCTGAAGTGTCTGAGGACAGCTACAGTGTACTTACATATAATAAATAAATAAATCTTTTTTTTTTAAAAAAAAAAAGAAAATTAGAAAATAACACTGCAGGAACTGGTATAACGCTAGAAACACTGAAAAATGAGAAACTCAAACTATAGGACTTGGAATATGTTGAGAATCCTTGACAAACATGGAAAATTGAAAACTTACACTATAGGACTGGGAATATGGCAAGAAATCCTGAAAATCAAGAACAATGAGAAAATCAAACTGTAGAAGCTGGAATATGGCAAGAAACCCTGAAACACGTGGAAAATTAAAAACTCACACTGTAGGTCCTGGAATATGGCGAGAAACTCTAAAAAACATGGAAAATGGAAATTAAAACTGTAGGAACTGGGATATGGTGAAAAACTCTGAAAAATATGGAAAATTAAAATTAAACCTGTAGGACATGGAATATGGTGAGAAACCCTGAAAAACGTGGAAAATGAGCAAATGACACTGTAGGACTTGGAATAGAGTAAGAAAACCTTTAAAAAGTGGAAAATAAAAAAAAAACTAACAGTGTAGGACCTAAAATATGACAAGAAAACTTCAAAATCCTGAAAAATGAGAAAATCAAACTGTAGGACTTGGAATATGGCAGGAAAACCTGAAAAAAATTGAAAATAAAAAACTCACACCCAATAACCTGCAAAGTATGAAAAATGAGAAAATCACACTGTAGGACCTGGAATATGGAGAGAAACACTGAAAGACTTGGAAAATGAGAAACCCAAACTGTAGGACCTGGAATATGCTGAGAAACCCTGAAAAATGTGGCAAATTAAAAACTCACACGGTTGGATCTGGAATATGTTGAGAAAACCTGAAAAAGGTGGAAAATAAGAAACTCACTCTGTAGGACCTGGAATATGGCAAGAAACCCAGAAAAATTTGGAAAATGAGAAAATAACACTGCAGCACCTGGTATATGGCTAGAAACACCGAAAAATGAGAAACTCTAACTATAGGACTTGGAATATGTCAAGAAACCCTGGCAAACATGGGAAATTGAAAACTTATACTATAGGACTGGGAATATGGCAAGAAAACCTGAAAAATCACAGAAAATGAGAAAATCACACTGTAGAATCTGGAATATGGCAAGAAACCCTGAAACACGTGGACAATTAAAAACTCACACTCTAGGACCTGGAATATGGTGAGAAGAACTGAAAAATGTGAAAAATGAGATACTCAAACTATAAGAACTGGAATATGGAAAGAAAACCTTAAAATTGTGGAAAATGAGAGAATCACACTGTAGGACCTGGAATATTGTGAGAAATCCTGAAAAACGTGGAAAATTAAAAACTCACACTCTAGGACCGGGAATATGGCAAGATTACCTATAAAACGTGGAAAAGGAGAAACTCACACTGGAGGATGTGGCAAGAAATCCTGAAAGAGGTGGAAAATGATAAAATCAAACTGCAGGACTTGGAATATGGCGAGAAACCCAGAAAAGGTGGAAAATGACAAAATCACACAGCAGAACTTAGAATATGGGGAGAAAACCTGAAAGAATCAGATAATTAAAAAACCTAAAAATAATGAAAAATGAGAAAATCACACTGCAGTACCTAGAATATGGCAAGAACCCCTGAATTATGTGAACAATAAGAAACTCAAATGGTAGGATATGGAATATGGAAAGAAACACAGAAAAATGTGGAAAATTAAAAACTCACACTGAAGGACCTGGGATATGGTGAGAAAACCTGAAAATCATGAAAAATGATAAAATCTCACTGTAGGACCTAGAATATGGCAAGAAACACTGAAAAACGTGGAAAATAAAAAATTCAAACTACAGGACCTGTTATATGGGGAGAAATCCTGAAAAACGTGGAAAATTAAAAACTAACATTGTAGAAACAGGAATATGGAGAGAAAACCTGAAAAATATGGAAAATGAGGAACTCAAACTGCAGGACCTATAATATGTCGAAAAACTCTGAAAAACATTGAAAATGAGAAACTCACACTATAGGACCTGGAATATGTAAAGAAACCCTGAAAAACATTGAAAATAAAAAACTCACACTGTAGGATCTGGAATGTGGGAAGAAAACTGAAAATCATGAAAAATGAGAAAATCATACTGTAGGATCTGGAATAGGAAGAAAACCATGAAAAACGTGGAAAATTAAAAACTCGCACTGTAGGACATGGAATATGGCAAGAAACCCTGAAAAAGTTGGAAATTTAAAAACTCACACTCTAGGACTTGGAATATGACAAGAAACTCTGAAAAATGTGGAAAATTAAAATCAAACAGTGAATGACCTGGAATATGGTGAGAAACCCTGAAAAACGTGGAAAATGAGAAACTCACACTCTAGGACCTGGAAAATGGAGAGAAACCCAGAAAAAGGTGGAAAATGAGAAAATCACACTGATGGACCTGGAATGTGTCTAGAAACCCAGAAAGAGGGGAAAAATGAGAAATCATACTGAAGTACCTAGAATATCATGAGAAACCCCGAAAAATGTGGAAAATTAAAAACTTACCCTGTAGGACCAGGAATAGGGCAAGAAAACCTGAAAATCGTTGAAAAGGAAAAATCACACTGTAGGACCTGGAATATGGCGAGTAACTATAAAAATGTGGATAATTAAAAAAATCACACTGAAGGCCTGGAATATGGCAAGAAATCCTGAAAAATGTGGGAAATGAGAAAATCACACTGTAGGACCTGGAATATGGTGAGAAAACTTGAATAAGTCGAAAAATGAGAAAATCACACTGTAGAACCTGGAAAATGTTGAGAAACCCTGAAGAAGTCGAAAAATGAGAAACTCATATCTAGTACCTGGAATATGGTGAGAAACCCTGTATAGTCGAATAATGAGAAAATCACATTGTAGGACCTGGAATATGGTGAGAAACCCTGAAAAAGTCGAAAAATGAGAAAATCATACTGTAGTACCTGGAATATGGCAATAAACCCTGAAAAACATAGAAAATTAAAAACTCACACTGAAGGACCTGGAATATTTCAATAACCCTGAAAATGCCGAAAATTAAGATCTCATACTGAAGGACTAGGAATATGGCGAGAGACGAAAAACAAAAACGTGGATAATTAAATTAAACAATCACATTAAAGGACTGGAATATGGCAATAATCCTGAAAAATGAGGAAAATGAGAAAATCACAGTTTAGGACCTGGAATATGGTGAGAAACCCTGGAAAAGTCGAAAAATGAGTAAATCAAACTGTATGTCCCAGAATATGGTGAGAAACCCTGAAAAACGTGGATAATAAATTATTCAAACAGGGGGCTGGAATATGGCAAGAAATCCTGAAAAATGTGGAAAATGAGAAAATCACACTGAAGGACCTGGAATATGGCAAGAAACCCTGAAAAACGTGGATAATTAAAAAATCACATTGTAGGCCTGGAATATGGCAAGAAATCCTGAAAAATGTGGAAAATGAGAAAATCAGATAGTAGGACCTGGAATATGGTAGAAACCCCTAAAAAGTCTAAAAATGAGAAAATCACACAGTAGGACCTGGAATATGGTGAGAAACCCTGTATAGTCGAATAATGAGAAAATCACACTGTAGGTCCTGGAATATGGTGAGAAACCCTGAAAAACTCGAAAAATTAGAAAATCACACTGTAGGACCTGGAATGTGGTGAGAAACCTTGAAAACGTCGAAAAATGAGAAAATCGTACTGTAGCACCTAGAATATGGCGATTAACCATGAAAAATGTCAAAAATTAAAAACTCACTCTGAAGGACCTGGAATATGGCAAGAAACAGTGAAAATCTTGGAAAATTCAAAACTCACACTGAAGGACCTGGAATAGGGCGAGAAATCCTGAAACATAGGGAAAATAAGAAAAGAACACTGTAGGACTTGGAATAGGTTGAGAAACCCTGTATAATCAAATAATGAGATAAATCACACTGTAGTACCTGGAATATGGCGAGAAACCCTAAAAAACATGGATAATTAAAAACTCACACTGAAGAACTGGAATATGGCGAGAAATCCTGAAAAATGTGGAAAATGAGAAAATCACACTGTAGGACTTGGAATATGGTGATAAACCTTGAAAAAGTCGAAAAATGAGAAAATCACATTATAGGACCTGAAATAGGTTGACAAACCATGAAAGGATCGAAAAATGAGAAAATCATACTGTAATACCTAGAATATGGCGATAAAAACACTGAAAAATCTCGATTATGGCTAGAAACCATGAAAAAAGTGGAAAATTCAAAATTCATACTGAAGGACCTGGAATATGGCAAGAAAACCTGAAAAAGGTGGAAATGAGAAAGTCCCACTGTAAGACCCAGAATATGACGAAAAAACCTGAAAAACATGGAAAATTAAAAACTCACACTGAAGGACCCAGAATATGGTGAGAAAACCTGAAAAAAGTAGAAAATTAAAAACTCACACAGAAGGACCCCAAATATGGGGAGAAAACCTTAATAAGTGGAAAATGAGAAAATCACACTGTAGGACCCAGAATTACATAAAAACTCGAAAAACGTGGAAAATGAGAAAATCACTCTGCAGGACCCAGAATATGCCGAAAAACCCTGAAAAACGTGAAAATTAAAAATTAACACTGTCGGACACAGAATATGGCGAGAATCCATGAAAAAAGTGGAAAATTAAAAATTCACACTGTATTACGCAGAATATGGCGAGAAATACTGAAAAACGTGGAAAATTAAAAATTCATACTGACGGACCTGGAATATGGCAAGAAAACCTGAAAAACGTGGAAATGAGAAAATCACACTCTAGGACCCAGAATATGACTAAAAATCCTGGAAACGTGGAAAATTAATAATTCACACCGAAGGACCTGGAATATGGCGAGAAAACCTGAAAAACGAGTAAAATTAAAAAACCTGCCCTGCCTAGCCCTGCTTAGCCTAGCCCTGCCTAAACTAGCCCTGTCCTGCCTAGCCTAGCCCTGCCCTGCCTGACCCTGTTTTTAACCAGGCTGGCCTCAAACTCAGAAACTGACTGCCTCTGCCTCCAGAGTGCTCTCATTAAGAGCTCGAGCCACCACTGACTGTTGGGTTTTCTAAGTCTTCCATTGGTATGGTGTCTGTTTCTCAAGTGTGAAACCCTAATTAAGACATGTAGTCAGTCCTAGGTCAGCCGTAGCTACAGAGTGAGGCATTATCTAAAACAAAACAAAACAAAACAAAACAAAACAAAAAATAGAAATAATAAAATAAATAAATTAAGCAACCACATGATATCTTTTCTTTCTTTAGATGATACTCAGAGCTTGAAGCAGTTCACCCATGAGACCTCAGCTCTGGACATTGAGACTGTTTCCCTAACAAGTATTAGGGCTGAACCTGAGGGGTTCTACTGCTGAGTTGTGTCCCCCACTTTAAAAAAAAGTTGTTTTCAAAGGCTGCAGGTTCTTAGCACTGTTGCTTGTTACAGTTGAGAAACAGCCCTGAACTTTCAGTGGTAGTTAAAGGCACTGAGACTGGCTTCCTATAGACATAAAAGGCCAAGTCTTTGTTATTAAAAAGTTAATCTGGATTCCCCCACCCCCTGGCATCCTAAGAATTCCTAGAAAGGAAGACAGGGACCTGGGCAGAAGGGTGCAAGGCTACTGGTGTTTGTAAGTGGTAACAGAAGGTTTTCTCTTGTTGGTACCCTACCCCAAGTTACACTGTCACTTCTTTTTCCTTGTTGTTTTGTTGGTTTGTATTCTCTACATAGCCCCTTTCCCTTCCTAACCTTGGAGGTCCTGAACCTTACTGTCCTTGAACTCAGTGATTTGCCTGTCTTGCTGGGATGAAACTGTGAGCTACCATCCAGAAGGAAGCACCCTGCTGAGGTTAGATTGGGGTCTCTTCCAGTTTCCTCTATGAACATGCATATGGCAGGCCTGGTCTTTCTTTTTTTCTTTTCCTTTTCTTTTTAAAGATTTATTTATTTATTATATTTAAGTATGCTATAGCAATCTTCAGACACTCCAGAAGAGGGTGTCAGATTCTGAAGAATCTAAATCATTCTTATTGTCTGCATATGATGTATATAAACACAGCCTCACATATACTCAAAAAAAAAAATGAAAGATGGGGCTACAGAGAGGGCTCAACAATTAAGAGCATTGTCTCCTCTTCCAGAGAACCTGGGCTCAATTACCAGTATATATATATGGTGGCCCATCTCCAGTTCCAGGGGATCTAATACTCTGTTCTGGAGTCTGTGGGCACAGCATACACATGCAAAACACCATTACACTAAAATAAAATTGATCATTGAGAGAGAGGAGAGAGAGAGGGGGTGAGAGAGAGGGGAGGTAATCATATCTTCATAATCATGAAGACCTGAGCTTCATCACTTACACAAATAAATAAATGCAAAATATTTTTTATAAATAAACTCTGCCATTTACCTTTAAAAATTCCTAGAAAACAAGTTCTATGAGCAACAGTTATATTTACTATATCTAAAGGACAGTCATGAGCATATTCTCTAAATAGAAAAAGGTCTGTTAGTCTTAGAAATGGAAAAGACAAACCAAGGAAGGTTTGCAATTACATAATGAGGCAGCTCAGCCCAGCTCTTAGGTTGGAAATAAGACTCGTGAATAGGATACACCTGAAGATAGACAGCCATTGCTTTTTGTTTTGGAGGCTGAAAGGATACACCTGAAGACAGCCATTGCTGTGTGTGCTTGATGGTAATCTGGTAATTTTTTTTTTTTTAATTTTTAAAAACTTTTTATCATCTTTCTTTCTTTCTTTCTTTCTTTCTTTCTTTCTTTCTTTCTTTCTTTCTTTCTTTCTTTCTTTCAATTATTATTTATTTCTCAGAACGGGTTTCTCTGTGCAGCCCTGGCTGACTTAGAACTTCCTCTGTAAGCCAGGGTGACCTTGAATGAAGAAATCTGCCTGAGGCTAAAGTTTGTGTTCCACAATTGCCTCAGCTCTACTCTAATTCTGTGTATGTATGTATATATGTATGAATAGAAGTAATATTAATCCATTAATATCACTTTTTCCTAAAATTCATGTCATTCCTCCTTATCTTTCTCTCTCACTTCCTGTTTGTGTGCATGTGTGTGTTAGTCTAGGGTACACAGATTAAAGAAATCATATTTCCCACGGATTCTTAGAAATAAACAAGGAAGCCGGGTGTGGTGGAGCACCCCTTTAATCCCAGCACTTGGCAGGCAGAGGCCGGCAGATTTCTGCATTCCAGGCCATCCTGGTCTAAAGAGTGAGTTCCAAGAAACCCAGGGCTACACAAAGCCACACTGTCTTGAACGCCCCTCCCTCCTAAAATTAATAAAGAAGTAATAGACAAAAAGCAAGAGAAAAACATGTGGCCATGGCTGCTGGTGGCTTTTCAGTGACTCCTCACCCTTCTGCACTGGATTCAGTTAAGTTCTATTCCACTAGTAGCTGGGAAAGAAGGGGAAGAAACAGAAGCAACCTGGAACAATAGGTCTCGTGACGGCCAGCCACCTCCATCTTGAGAAGGGTGTTCAGTCAGCAGACAAGATGGCTGCCATCCACATGTCGCCTTTCAGCATGGTGAGGTCAATGTGCCAATGTTCAACAGAGTGACAGAACAAGGAATTAGACATGCAGACAACAGACATGCAGGCACACCACCTCCCTTCCCTTCTGTTGTTTGGTAAAAGACACACAATTTTTATTATTTATAGTAAGCCTTAAAAAGCACTCTGACAGCCTCACAGATATCTACCTTCTATGTGATTAGAATTTTTTTTTTTAAATTAATTCTCAGGAGTTGTATGGTGACTTGTTCTAGGTTATGGTGCCCTCTTCTGGCATGTTGTCATATAGGCAGCAGATAGAGCACACACACACACTCACATACACACACACACACACACACACACACACTTACATTGAGAACTAATAGTTATAATAACAACAAACAAACAAGCAAGCAAGCAAACAAACAAACAAAAAACAAATATGTAAATAAGAGGGAAAAAGAGATTCTGGCTTCTGCCAGGCTGTGTGGGTGGCAAAGGCAGGCAGGCAGAGAGGACCTCTGTGAGTTTGTGGCTACCCAAGCCTACACTGATAGTTCCAGAACAGACTGCCTGGGCTACACCAAGAGAAACCCAACCTCGAGGCAAAAGGAAACAAAAGCAGAGAAGGTTCTGGCTTTTATTTTACTGATCTGTCTGTCTGTCTTTCTTTCACCAGGCTGGCCTCGAACTCAGAAACTGACTGCCTCTGCCTCCCGAGTGCTCTCATTAAGAGCTTGAGCCACCCTTGAATGTCGGGTTTTCTAAGTCTTACCTTGCTCTTGGTGTCTGTTCTCAGCTGTGAAACCCTAATTAACACATGTAGTCAGTCCTGGGTCAGCCAGAGCTACAGACTGAGGCCTTATCTAAAACCAAATAAAACAACACAAAACAACAAATAGAAATAATAAAATACATAAATTAAGCAACCACATCATATCTTTTCTCTCTCTAGATGGTACTCAAAAATTGCAGCAGTTTGCCTGTGAGACCTCAGCTCTGGACACTGAGGCTGTTTCCCTACCAAGTAATAGGGCTGAACTTGAGGAGCTCTACAGCTCAGTTGTGTCCCCTGCTTTTTTAAAAAAAGAGTTGTTTTCAAAGGCTGCAGGTTCTTACCACTGTTGTTTGTTACAGATGAATTATAGCCCTGAACTTTCAATGGTACTTAAAGGCACAGACAGGTGCTTCCTATAGACATAAGAGCCCAAGTCTTGTGGTCATAACCAGTGGTAATAACCTGGGCGGAAGGGTGCAAGGCTTCTTGTGTTTGTAAGTGGTAACAGAAGGCTTTCTCTTGTTGGTACCCTATCACAAGCTACACTGTCTATTCTTTTTCCTGGTTAGTGTTTCCTTGCTTTGTTTTCACTACATAGCTCCTTCCCCTTCATAGCATTGGCTGTCCTGAACCAGGCAGTCTTTGAAATCAGTGATTTGCCTGTCTTGAGGGGATTACACTCTGAGCTACCATCCAGAGGGAAGCAACCTGCTGAGGTTAGACTGCTCTCTCTCCAGGTTTCCCCTATGAAGATGCAAATGGCAGTCCTGCCTGGTCTTTCTTTTTTATCCTTTTTAAAAAAATGTTTATTTATTTATTTATTTATGTATGTATTAGATATAAGTACACTGTAGCTGTCTTCAGACACTCCAGTAGAGGGTGTCAGATTCTGGAGAATCTAAATCCCTCTCATGGTCTGCATTTGATGTACATAAACACAGCCTCACATATACTTCTAAAAATTTTTTTTTTTTTTTTTTTGGTTTTTTTCGAGACAGGGTTTCTCTGTATAGCCCTGGCTGTCCTGGAACTCACTTTGTAGACCATGCTGGCCTCGAACTCAGAAATCCGCCTGCCTCTGCCTCCCGAGTGCTGGGATTAAAGGCGTGCGCCACCATGCCCGGCTTACTTCTAAAAATTTAAAGATGGGTGGGGCCACTGAAAGGGCTCAACAATTAACAGCATTGTCTCCTCTTCCAGCAAACCTGGGCTCAACTACCAGGAATTATATGGTGGCCTATCTCCAGTTTCAGGGGATCTGATACTCTGTTCTGGCTTCTGTGGGCACAGTATACACATGCAAACACCCTTACACTAAAAATAAAATACATCATTGAGAGAGAGGAAAGAGGGCTTTTGAGAGAGAGAGAGAGGGGAGGTCATCTTACCTCTTGACAGGTTTGAAAAATCAGAGCTTCATCACTCACACAAATAAATAACTGCAAAATATTTTTTAAACAATCTCAGCCATTTACCCTTAAAAATATCATGAAAAGAAGCAAGTTCTATGAGCAACAGTTATATTTACTGTATCTAAAGGATAGTCATGAGCATATTCTCTAAACAGAAAAAGGTCTGGTAATCTTAGAAATGGAAAAGAGAAACCAAGTCTTTCTTCATATAAAAGCATACAGTAAGTGAACATTTAAAACTACAAGAGGCTACATTGTTGCATGGCGGTGGAGATTGGTCCAACCTTGGGAAAGTCACACGTGAACCCCTTTAAGTTGGGGTTGCAGGGAGGTGATGATTGGTTCCTTCCTATGCTGGTTCTTTTGTGCCTCTTCCTTCCATGATTAGGAAGATTTGCAATTACATAATGAGGCAGCTCAGCCAAGCCCTTAATTTGGAAATAGGACTAGAGGATAGGATACCCCTGAAGACAGACAGCCATTGCTCTGTGTTCTTGATGCTTCAATGGAAGCATCTGGTATTCTGAGTGCAGTGTGATAGGTCCCATTCCAGAGGCATAGGTAAGAACCAGATTCCTGGCACTCTGACAGAAAAGGACCTAGGAGAAACCCCGAGGGTGGGTGTGGATAGGACATTGCCTGAGCCTCCTTTGGCTCAGATCCGTACCCCTGGATTGGTTGGACCCTCACTAGGATCCCCAACTTAACCCTACTGACATCTAGGTTAGTCATTTGAGCTCTAGTTGGATTCCCTTGACTGACCTGTTGGCCCCTATGGCCACCCTAAGTCAGCTCCCAGATCCTGTGCCACCTAGGCTCAGACTTGACACGCTATGTATGTTAACAACAAAATCAGGGTGTCAGACTCACAGGAGACATTTCTTACATTTAGATTACGTTCAGTTTGGGGGAAACAGAGGACAACACAGACGTTGGTTGAGGCCAATATACAGTTTAGTAAGCAAATACTGATCTGATGCGCAAAGACCTGCTACAGCGATGGAAACAGGTTTAACCATGCTCCTCCAGTGCCAGCCATGGCTTTGCCTGTCTGCATTGTATTTCTATGATATGCCAAAGGAGCAGGTGCTCACCAAGGATTTGCTCTGGGGATGCTTACCCAGTGGTGGTCACAATTATAAACTTCTAAGCTAAAGAACAGTTCCCCATCTAGCACAGTCGTTAGAGCATGAGATTATTAATCTCAGGGTCGTTGGTTTGAGCCCAAAGTTAGACGAGATGTTATTTTAGTTGGGTCTCGACTGGAGACAATGCTGGCACTTCCCAGGAGTGCCCCATGGTTGGGGTTCTGCTTTCTATATCTCTGATATTAGAACTGGAGGTAGGGAGCATTTGGTGGGTCTTTTGCTCTGCTTGAAGCAGCACTGGGTGTACTAAATTGCAGTGGGTGCAAGTGTTACAGACTCTACACTAGTTTTGACATTCTTGAGCAATTGGGGCACTGGGTAGTCTTGGATTACCCTTTTCAGGTAGATCTGAAACTCAATTCTTTTGGTGTTTACTGAATTCAACCAGAGGATTCCAAGATATCCCTCTTAGAAAGACTAGCTGGAGCTTCTCTTTAAGGGTTGTGGTCCTACCCCTAGAGGATTCTCGCTTAGGGTCTGAGAGGATCTTCATAGGTTTAAATCTTGGACCAGTCCTCTTCTTTTGCCAATCAAACCCTGAGGATTAAAAGTCAACCTTGGCTCCTTAGAAGGTATGACTAAACAAATGAAAATTGAAATTCGTAAGTACCCAAAGTGGTATTGTTGGTTGGTTTCTTTGGACCTTGTTTTCTGTTTTAGGCTGAGTTTTGTTCCTTTACCTTAGGCTGCTCCTGACAAAGTCAAGGATAGCTGCATTTCTAATCTTCATGCCTTCACTTCTTGTGTGCTGGAAAGATAGGCATGTGTATTAATCTGGTGTCCAGGTTGGAACCCAGGCTTTGACAAGCAATTAGATGAGCTACAGCATAAGCTCATAACTCAAAATGTCCACCAAGAATTGCTGGCATTATTCAAATTAGCCTGAAGGATACAAATATTGGAAAATGTTGGAATCCAGCTGCTCTGACAAATCAGGGAGAACTGGAGCAGGCCTCTGAAATGCACCAGCTTCTAGTCAGGTCTTTAGTGTATTTTATATACCTTGAGCTAAATGAGAAGAAACAAAAATAGCTAAAACAGGATTGTGAGACTAGCTGCAAGACATGTGGCTGGCAAATAAAAACCACTTTGAAATTTGCCAGTAGCCCTTAAGTGCAAATCTGGTTTCAGGTCACTGGCCTTTAATCATCACTAGTTTGCTTGGGTCCAACCCACAGGACCTAAAAAGTAGTCAAGAGCCTGTGACCTCTTCAGATTTGCTGGACTAGCATTTTTCAGGTTCCCTGGTGCCCAGATCAAAGAAAGGAGAGGTGCTGCCATACCTGGCTAGGGTCTCAGCTTTGCGAATCTGCCTTGGAACTTCCCTTTTTTCCATAATCTCCATAAAAAGGCCAAGGATTTTTACATTTAAGAAGTCCTTGCACTTCGGATAGGAAACATACTCCAAGAACCACAGTCAGCCCTCTGGCCTCTGTAGAGTCCTAACAGAGCCTGGGTCTCCCAGCTCAGTGTTTTGAAATCACAAGGTGGATTCCTGTGCAGAGAATGAATAGATGCGAGTAGGAGGAATGAGTCCTTCTAGGGTTCTGTGAGCTGGAAGGCGCAGTGTGGACTTAACCGAACAAGCCTCAGATTCTGCCGAATTTTCACCACTGGGTAAACTGCCAGATACCATGAAAGAAGAGAGGGACTCCTCTAAGGAGTCGCTTCGGGCATCTCTCCGGGGTGGGAGGCTTGATTCAAACCCTGATAACTCTGGTGTTCTGGTGTCTACACTTCGAGGCATCCAGCGAAATCTTCAAGGCCCTGAACAGTGGCCAGGCTTCCAAGGTGGCATTCAGTCCTGCCACTGTACATGTGGGATGCAGAGAAGGCCCTGATTTCTTCTATCCAGCCTTACAGAATCAGCTGAGCTCTTTCCTTTTTCAGTAGGGGGCTGCCCCAACTTCTCTCTCCGCATCACTTTCATGCGCTTAGCTAATAGGCAAAAGTAACTGTTAGCTACTTTTAGAAGAGGCAAAAGTAGGTGTTAGCTGAAAGAAGAGGTCATTAATAAGGGAAGAACTAAATACATTTAGCTCTTTTGTCCACTGCCCCCACAACCCCGGCCCCCTGGCTGGTTCCCAGGCTGACTTTGAAATCTCCTTAACCTAGCCTCCGAAGTACTGCCCATACAGGAGTTAGTGATATCCATGTCACTTCATGTTTTTAGTAACAACCTCACAAAGGCAAATTTAGTCTATTCGGGTCTACATGGCTGATAAAACCCGGGAGAGGGTTTATTTTTGTTTTTTAAATAAAACAAGCTGTGATGGATCAGCTCCTGTCAGTGGGAAAGTCTTTTACTTCCCTCGACTAGAGAGGGAGGCAGAAAACAGACTAGAAGATAGATGAGCAGGAAGGCCAAAAGAAGAGAGGTTGCTTGTCTGACAGTGACTGTGGACTGAAATAATGATTGGGGACCTGGGAGGGTCCAGGGAGAATAATAATTTTAGTGAATTAACCCGGTTAATTAATGGGTGATCTTCGGTTTGAATTTCTATTTAAGAATAAGATCCAGTTCTGTGACTTCTAACATTCTTTCAAGGTGGGAAAAAGACTGTTGTTGGACTATGATTTGGGCTCCAGCAAATTGGTCTGTGATTTAGGGAGCACTCTGAAAGAAAAAAAAAAAAACAGATACTTTGAGTCTAAGAACAGCGATTGTTGGGAGAACCTTCCTGGAATAAGCACACAGAAACAACTGAGAGTGGAAGAGAGATGTCAAAGGTGGACCGAAGCCAAGACAGCTCCTGCAAGTCTTTGTAATTTCATTTTATACTTTAAAACCAAAAGGTAGGGTGGACAAGCTAGTGTTTAAGTGCTGGCATCAGTCAGCAGGCTGGGAAGGGCACTGGGCCACTGCCTCACCTGGCTCTTTAGGCCTCTCTGGTTCAGGTAGCAAGTGAAGCTGGGCTCTGCAAACAGAGTGCAAGCAACACTTTAGTAAACAACTAAGGAAATCAATAAATTGACACCAAATAATTGTTTTGGTAAAGCTAGTTTTACTTCGCTCTATTCTGGGAAATGGACTAGTCACTCACTGTGTCTTTGATAACGTATGTCTTGTTAGTGACTCTCCTTTCTTTCCTTTGTCCTTCCATCTTTTTCTATTTCCTTCCACCGTCTCCTCCTTACTACCATCCTCCTTCCTTCTGTTGCACTGAAGAGTGCAGAGTGGCTATTGGCATGGTTTGTGAAGAATTACCCCTAAGAGTACTACTCCAGGTGTTTGTGTTCTGGCTAGAGTATCATCAGGTTTTAAACCACAGAGTCATCAACGTGGAGGAGGAAGGGAGAGGAGGTCAAAGGCAGCAATAGAGTCTAAGCTGGAGCCAACAGACTCTGTTCTATTTTCTTAATCAATTGTCTTCTAGAGAGCATCTTGGCACACAGCTCAAGATGGACTTGATTTCTCTGCCCCTTGCTCTTCCTTTCCCTCTCCACTTCTCCTCCCATTTTCCCAGGCAGGCTTCACATCCAATACACAACCAAGGATGATCTCAACGTCTCTACCCTTTAAAATGTATTAATCATTTCACTTGTTTATATTTCAAGTGTTATCCCCCTCCTCCTCTCCCCTCCCTGAGGCCCAACTTTTTCCCCTCCCCACCCAGCCACTCCCATCTAATCCCTCTAGTATCCCCCTTCTCTGGGGTATCAAGCCTCAACAGGACCAAGTGCCACCCCTCCCACTGACGCCAGACAAGGTAGTTCTCTGCTACATAAGTATTTTTAGTCATGAACCCGCCCATGTATACTCCTTTAGTTGGTAGATTACTCCCTGGGAGCTCTGAGGGGTCTGGTTAATTGATACTGTTGTTCGTCCTGTGGGGTTGCCATCCCCTTCAGCTCCTTCAGCCCTTCTCCTAATTTTTCCATTGGGGTCCCCACACTCAGTCCAATAGTTTCTGTGAGTTTCTCCATCTGTCTTAGTCAGTTGCTGACAGAGGCTCTCAGAGGATACACAGACATACAAGGCTCCTGTCTGTAAGCACATCTTGGCATCAGCAGTAGTGTTGGGGTTTTGTGTCTGTGGGTAGAATACAGTGCTATAGTCTCTGGATGGCCTTTCCTTCAGTCTCTGCTCCATTTTTGTCCCTAAATTTCCTTTAGACAGAGACAATTTTCGGTATTTTTTTTAAATGGGTGGGTGTCCCCATCCCTCAACTGAGTCCCATTTCCATCTCCTGGATGTAGTCCCTTCAGGCTCCATCTCCCCTGTATTTCAGCTGTTGTTATGCCATTGAGTTCTGGGAACCTCTTGTATTCCTGGCATCTGGGAATTTCTAGTGCATCTCCTAGTTCCCCAAACCCCGCTGCTATTATTCCTATTCATTCTCCTGGCCCTCTAGACGTCTCTCCTTTCTCTTCCCATACCTGACCCTTTCCTTCCTTCTTTCTTCCCCTCCCTTTCTCTCTCCCACCCTGATACCCCCCCTTCCTCTGCCTGCCGTGATTATTTTGTTACCTCTTCTAAGTAGGTTTGAATAACCGACACTTTGGTCTCCCTTCTTGTAAAATTTCATTTACTTTTAGTTGTCGCATGGGTATTCTGAGCTTTTGGGCTAAAATCCCCTTATCGGTGAGTACATACCATGCAAGGCCTTTTAGATTTGGGTTACCTCACTCAAGAAAATATTTTCTAGTTCCATCCATGTGCCTACAACGTTTATGATGCGATCATTTTTTAATATCTGAGTAGTATTCCATTGTGTAAATGTACCACAGTTTCTGTAACAATTCTTCCATAGAGGGACATCTGGGTTGTTTCCAGCTCATGGTTATTAAAAATTAGGGTTCAGTGAACACATTGGTGCACGTATCTTTGTTCTGTGTTGGAGCATCTTTAGAGTATATGACAACACACTGGAGCATGTGAAACCACAGTGGATAATGTGACACCACAGTGGAGCATTGTGACACCACAGTGGAGAAATGTGACACCACAGAGGAGTAGGGTGACAGCACCATGGAGCACTGTGACACCACAGAGGAGCACAATGACACCACAGTGGAGGAGTGTGACAACAGAGTAGAGCAGTGCAACATCAGAGTGGAACACTCTGACATCACTGTAAAGCACTGTAAAGCACTGTGACACCACTGTGGAGCACTGTGACAGCAGAGTGGAGTACTGTGACCCGAGAGTGGAGCACTGTGACACTACAGTGCAGCACTGTGACAGCACAGTGGACCACTGTGGCATCAGAGTGGAGCATTGTGACATGACAGTTGAGCACTGTGACACGACAGTGCAGCAGTGTGACAGTGAGGGGAGCACACTTACATCACTGTGGAGAACTGTGTCAGAAAGGTGGAACACTGTGACACAATAGTGTAGCAGTGTGACACCACAGTGGAGCACTGTGATACCACAGTAGAGCACTGATAAACCACAGGGGGCACTGTGACACAACAGTGGACCACTGTGATACCACAGTGCAGCACTGTCTCCCCACAGTGAACCACAATGAAACTACAGTGGAGAACTCTGACAACACAGTGGAGCATGTGACACCACAGTGGAGCATTGTGACACCAGAGAGGAGAACTCTGATACCACAGTGGCATACTGTGACACCAAAGTGGAGCATTGTGACAACGAAGTGGAGCTCTGTGACACCACAGTGGAGCACTGTGAGACCACATTATAGCAGGGTGACAACAGCGTAGAGAAGTGGGACATCACAGTGGAGCATTGTAAAACCACAGTTGAGCACAGTGACAGAGAAACCCTAAAAAACGTGAAACATAAAAAATAACACTGTAGGAACTGAAATATGGAACGAAAAAGTGAAAATCATCAAATATGAGAAAATCACACTGTAGACCTTGAATATGGTGATAAACCCTGAAAAACGTCGAAAATTAAAAACTCACAATGTAGGACCTGGAATATGGCGACCAGGTATATGGCGACAAATACTGAAAAATATGAAAAATGATAAACTCAAACGGTAGGAACAGAAATATGACGAGAAACCCTGAAAAACGTGGAAATTTAAAAACAAACACTGTAGGACCTGGAATATGGCAAGTAACAATGAAAAAAAAAACGTGGAAAATGAGAAACTCGCGCTGTAGTAACTGGAATATGGGAAGAAACCTGGAAAAAGGTGGAAAATGAGACAACCACACTGTAGGACCTGGAATGTGTCTAGAAACCCAGAAAGAGGGGAAAATGAGAAAATCATAATGCAGTACCTGGAATATCGCAAGAAACCCTGAAAAACGTGAAAAATTAAAACTTACCCTGTAGGACCTGGAATATGGCAAGAAAACGGAAATTCATTGAAAATGAGAAAATCACACTGTAGGACCTGGAATATGGAGAGAAACCTTGAAAAACGTAGAAATTAAAAACTCACACTGTAGGACCTGGAATATGGCGAGAAAACCTGAAGAACGTGGAAAATAAAAATATAACAGTGTAGGACCAGGGAAATGGCAAGAAATTATGGTGGCTCACAACCATCCGTAACGAGATCTGGCTCCCACTTCTGGAGTGTCTGAGGACAGCTACAGTGTACTTACATATAATAAATAAATAAATCTTTTAAAAAAAAAAGAAAATGAGAAAATAACACTGCAGGACCTGGTATAAGGCTAGAAACACTGAAAAATGAGAAACTCAAACTATAGGACTTGGAATATGTTGAGAATCCTTGACAAACATGGAAAATTAAAAACTTACACTATAGGACTGGGAATATGGCAAGAAATCCTGAAAATCATGAAAAATGAGAATCAAACTGTAGAAGCTGGAATATGGCAAGAAACCCTGAAACACGTGGAAAATTAAAAACTGACACTGTAGGTCCTGGAATATGGCGAGAAACTCTAAAAAACATGGATAATGGAAATTAAAACTGTAGGAAGTGGGATATGGTGAAAAACTCTGAAAAATGTGGAAAATTAAAAATTAAACCTGTAGGCCATGGAATATGGCAAGAAACCCTGAAAAACGTGCAAAATCAGAAAATGGCACTGTAGGACTTGGAATATAGTAAGAAAACCTTTTTAAAAGTGGAAAATAAAAAAAAAACAAACTAACAGTGTAGGACCTAAAATATGACAAGAAAAATTCAAAATCCTGAAAAATGAGAAAATCAAACTGTAGGACTTGGAATATGGCAGGAAAACCTGAAAAATTTTGAAAATAAAAAATTCACACCCAATAACCTGCAAAGTATGAAAAATGAGAAAATCACACTGTAGGACCTGGAATATGGAGAGAAACAATGAAAGACTTGGAAAATAAGAAACCCAAACTGTAGGATCTGGAATATGCTGAGAAACTCTGAAAAACGTGGAAAATTAAAAACTCACACGGTTGGATCTGGAATATGTTGAGAAAACCTGAAAAAGGTGGAAAATAAGAAACTCACTCTGTAGGACCTGGAATATGGCAAGAAACCCAGAAAAAGGTGGAAAATGAGAAAATAACACTGCAGGACCTGGTATAAGGCTAGAAACACCGAAAAATGAGAAACTCAAACTTTAGGACTTGGAATATGTCGAGAAACCTTGACAAACATGGGAAATTGAAAACATATACTATAGGACTGGGAATATGGCAAGAAAACCTGAAAAAATCACAGAAAATGAGAAAATCACACTGTAGAATCTGGAATATGGCAAGAAATCCTGAAACACGTGGAAAATTAAAAACTCACACTCTAGGACCTGGAATATGGTGAGAAGAACTGAAAAATGTGAAAAATGAGAAACTCAAACTATAAGAACTGGAATATGGAAAGAAAACCTTAAAATTTTGGAAAATGAGAGAATCACACTGTAGGACCTGGAATATGGTGAGAAATCCTGAAAAACGTGGAAAATTAAAAACTCACACTCTAGGACCTGGAATATGGCAAGATTCCCTATAAAACGTGGAAAAGGAGAAACTCACACTGGAGGACCTGGAATGTGACAAGAAACCCTGAAAGAGGTGGAAAATGACAAAATCAAACTGCAGAACTTGGAATATGGCAAGAAACCCAGAAAGAGGTGTAAAATGACAAAATCACACTGCAGGACTTAGAATATGGGAGAAAACCTGAAAAATCAGATAATTAAAAAACCTAAAAATAATGAAAAATGAGAAAATCAAACTGCAGTACCTAGAATATGGCAAGAACCCCTGAATAATGTGAACAATAAGAAACTCAAATGGTAGGATATGGAATATGGCAAGAAACACAGAAAACCGTGGAAAATTAAAAACTCACACTGAAGGACCTGGGATATGGCAAGAAAACCTGAAAATCATGAAAAATGATAAAATCTCACTGTAGGACCTAGAATATGGCAAGAAACACTGAAAAACGTGGAAAATAAGAAATTCAAACTGCAGGACCT
>NW_028228181.1:0-30283 GCF_978045245.1 Mus caroli | reverse complement strand
GTGTAGGACATAGTATATGAGTGAGTTGCACTGAAAAACTTAGAATCTAAGAAACGCACAGTGTAGGACATAGTATATGAGTGAGTTGCACTGAAAAACTTAGAATCTAAGAAACGCACAGTGTAGGACATAGTATATGAGTGAGTTGCACTGAAAAACTTAGAATCTAAGAAACGCACAGTGTAGGACATAGTATATGAGTGAGTTGCACTGAAAAACTTAGAATCTAAGAAACGCACAGTGTAGTACATAGTATATGAGTGAGTTGCACTGAAAAACTTAGAATCTAAGAAACGCACAGTGTAGGACATAGTATATGAGTGAGTTGCACTGAAAAACTTAGAATCTAAGAAACGCACAGTGTAGGACATAGTATATGAGTGAGTTGCACTGAAAAACTTAGAATCTAAGAAACGCACAGTGTAGGACATAGTATATGAGTGAGTTGCACTGAAAAACTTAGAATCTAAGAAACGCACAGTGTAGTACATAGTATATGAGTGAGTTGCACTGAAAAACTTAGAATCTAAGAAACGCACAGTGTAGTACATAGTATATGAGTGAGTTGCACTGAAAAACTTAGAATCTAAGAAACGCACAGTGTAGTACATAGTATATGAGTGAGTTGCACTGAAAAACTTAGAATCTAAGAAACGCACAGTGTAGTACATAGTATATGAGTGAGTTGCACTGAAAAACTTAGAATCTAAGAAACGCACAGTGTAGTACATAGTATATGAGTGAGTTGCACTGAAAAACTTAGAATCTAAGAAACGCACAGTGTAGTACATAGTATATGAGTGAGTTGCACTGAAAAACTTAGAATCTAAGAAACGCACAGTGTAGTACATACTATATGAGTGAGTTGCACTGAAAAACTTAGAATCTAAGAAACGCACAGTGTAGTACATACTATATGAGTGAGTTGCACTGAAAAACTTAGAATCTAAGAAACGCACAGTGTAGTACATAGTATATGAGTGAGTTGCACTGAAAAACTTAGAATCTAAGAAACGCACAGTGTAGTACATAGTATATGAGTGAGTTGCACTGAAAAACTTAGAATCTAAGAAACGCACAGTGTAGTACATAGTATATGAGTGAGTTGCACTGAAAAACTTAGAATCTAAGAAACGCACAGTGTAGTACATACTATATGAGTGAGTTGCACTGAAAAACTTAGAATCTAAGAAACGCACAGTGTAGTACATAGTATATGAGTGAGTTGCACTGAAAAACTTAGAATCTAAGAAACGCACAGTGTAGTACATAGCTATATGAGTGAGTTGCACTGAAAAACTTAGAATCTAAGAAACGCACAGTGTAGTACATACTATATGAGTGAGTTGCACTGAAAAACTTAGAATCTAAGAAACGCACAGTGTAGTACATACTATATGAGTGAGTTGCACTGAAAAACTTAGAATCTAAGAAACGCACAGTGTAGTACATACTATATGAGTGAGTTGCACTGAAAAACTTAGAATCTAAGAAACGCACAGTGTAGTACATACTATATGAGTGAGTTGCACTGAAAAACTTAGAATCTAAGAAACGCACAGTGTAGTACATAGTATATGAGTGAGTTGCACTGAAAAACTTAGAATCTAAGAAACGCACAGTGTAGTACATACTATATGAGTGAGTTGCACTGAAAAACTTAGAATCTAAGAAACGCACAGTGTAGTACATAGTATATGAGTGAGTTGCACTGAAAAACTTAGAATCTAAGAAACGCACAGTGTAGTACATAGTATATGAGTGAGTTGCACTGAAAAACTTAGAATCTAAGAAACGCACAGTGTAGTACATAGTATATGAGTGAGTTGCACTGAAAAACTTAGAATCTAAGAAACGCACAGTGTAGTACATAGTATATGAGTGAGTTGCACTGAAAAACTTAGAATCTAAGAAACGCACAGTGTAGTACATAGTATATGAGTGAGTTGCACTGAAAAACTTAGAATCTAAGAAACGCACAGTGTAGTACATAGTATATGAGTGAGTTGCACTGAAAAACTTAGAATCTAAGAAACGCACAGTGTAGTACATAGTATATGAGTGAGTTGCACTGAAAAACTTAGAATCTAAGAAACGCACAGTGTAGTACATAGTATATGAGTGAGTTGCACTGAAAAACTTAGAATCTAAGAAACGCACAGTGTAGTACATAGTATATGAGTGAGTTGCACTGAAAAACTTAGAATCTAAGAAACGCACAGTGTAGTACATAGTATATGAGTGAGTTGCACTGAAAAACTTAGAATCTAAGAAACGCACAGTGTAGTACATAGTATATGAGTGAGTTGCACTGAAAAACTTAGAATCTAAGAAACGCACAGTGTAGTACATAGTATATGAGTGAGTTGCACTGAAAAACTTAGAATCTAAGAAACGCACAGTGTAGTACATACTATATGAGTGAGTTGCACTGAAAAACTTAGAATCTAAGAAACGCACAGTGTAGTACATACTATATGAGTGAGTTGCACTGAAAAACTTAGAATCTAAGAAACGCACAGTGTAGTACATACTATATGAGTGAGTTGCACTGAAAAACTTAGAATCTAAGAAACGCACAGTGTAGTACATACTATATGAGTGAGTTGCACTGAAAAACTTAGAATCTAAGAAACGCACAGTGTAGTACATACTATATGAGTGAGTTGCACTGAAAAACTTAGAATCTAAGAAACGCACAGTGTAGTACATAGTATATGAGTGAGTTGCACTGAAAAACTTAGAATCTAAGAAACGCACAGTGTAGTACATACGTATATGAGTGAGTTGCACTGAAAAACTTAGAATCTAAGAAACGCACAGTGTAGTACATACTATATGAGTGAGTTGCACTGAAAAACTTAGAATCTAAGAAACGCACAGTGTAGTACATACTATATGAGTGAGTTGCACTGAAAAACTTAGAATCTAAGAAACGCACAGTGTAGTACATAGTATATGAGTGAGTTGCACTGAAAAACTTAGAATCTAAGAAACGCACAGTGTAGTACATAGTATATGAGTGAGTTGCACTGAAAAACTTAGAATCTAAGAAACGCACAGTGTAGTACATAGTATATGAGTGAGTTGCACTGAAAAACTTAGAATCTAAGAAACGCACAGTGTAGTACATAGTATATGAGTGAGTTGCACTGAAAAACTTAGAATCTAAGAAACGCACAGTGTAGTACATAGTATATGAGTGAGTTGCACTGAAAAACTTAGAATCTAAGAAACGCACAGTGTAGTACATAGTATATGAGTGAGTTGCACTGAAAAACTTAGAATCTAAGAAACGCACAGTGTAGGACATAGTATATGAGTGAGTTGCACTGAAAAACTTAGAATCTAAGAAACGCACAGTGTAGGACATAGTATATGAGTGAGTTGCACTGAAAAACTTAGAATCTAAGAAACGCACAGTGTAGGACATAGTATATGAGTGAGTTGCACTGAAAAACTTAGAATCTAAGAAACGCACAGTGTAGTACATAGTATATGAGTGAGTTGCACTGAAAAACTTAGAATCTAAGAAACGCACAGTGTAGTACATAGTATATGAGTGAGTTGCACTGAAAAACTTAGAATCTAAGAAACGCACAGTGTAGTACATAGTATATGAGTGAGTTGCACTGAAAAACTTAGAATCTAAGAAACGCACAGTGTAGTACATAGTATATGAGTGAGTTGCACTGAAAAACTTAGAATCTAAGAAACGCACAGTGTAGTACATAGTATATGAGTGAGTTGCACTGAAAAACTTAGAATCTAAGAAACGCACAGTGTAGTACATAGTATATGAGTGAGTTGCACTGAAAAACTTAGAATCTAAGAAACGCACAGTGTAGTACATAGTATATGAGTGAGTTGCACTGAAAAACTTAGAATCTAAGAAACGCACAGTGTAGTACATAGTATATGAGTGAGTTGCACTGAAAAACTTAGAATCTAAGAAACGCACAGTGTAGTACATAGTATATGAGTGAGTTGCACTGAAAAACTTAGAATCTAAGAAACGCACAGTGTAGTACATAGTATATGAGTGAGTTGCACTGAAAAACTTAGAATCTAAGAAACGCACAGTGTAGTACATAGTATATGAGTGAGTTGCACTGAAAAACTTAGAATCTAAGAAACGCACAGTGTAGTACATAGTATATGAGTGAGTTGCACTGAAAAACTTAGAATCTAAGAAACGCACAGTGTAGTACATAGTATATGAGTGAGTTGCACTGAAAAACTTAGAATCTAAGAAACGCACAGTGTAGTACATAGTATATGAGTGAGTTGCACTGAAAAACTTAGAATCTAAGAAACGCACAGTGTAGTACATAGTATATGAGTGAGTTGCACTGAAAAACTTAGAATCTAAGAAACGCACAGTGTAGTACATAGTATATGAGTGAGTTGCACTGAAAAACTTAGAATCTAAGAAACGCACAGTGTAGTACATACTATATGAGTGAGTTGCACTGAAAAACTTAGAATCTAAGAAACGCACAGTGTAGTACATAGTATATGAGTGAGTTGCACTGAAAAACTTAGAATCTAAGAAACGCACAGTGTAGTACATAGTATATGAGTGAGTTGCACTGAAAAACTTAGAATCTAAGAAACGCACAGTGTAGTACATAGTATATGAGTGAGTTGCACTGAAAAACTTAGAATCTAAGAAACGCACAGTGTAGTACATAGTATATGAGTGAGTTGCACTGAAAAACTTAGAATCTAAGAAACGCACAGTGTAGTACATAGTATATGAGTGAGTTGCACTGAAAAACTTAGAATCTAAGAAACGCACAGTGTAGTACATAGTATATGAGTGAGTTGCACTGAAAAACTTAGAATCTAAGAAACGCACAGTGTAGTACATAGTATATGAGTGAGTTGCACTGAAAAACTTAGAATCTAAGAAACGCACAGTGTAGTACATAGTATATGAGTGAGTTGCACTGAAAAACTTAGAATCTAAGAAACGCACAGTGTAGTACATACTATATGAGTGAGTTGCACTGAAAAACTTAGAATCTAAGAAACGCACAGTGTAGTACATACTATATGAGTGAGTTGCACTGAAAAACTTAGAATCTAAGAAACGCACAGTGTAGTACATAGTATATGAGTGAGTTGCACTGAAAAACTTAGAATCTAAGAAACGCACAGTGTAGTACATAGTATATGAGTGAGTTGCACTGAAAAACTTAGAATCTAAGAAACGCACAGTGTAGTACATAGTATATGAGTGAGTTGCACTGAAAAACTTAGAATCTAAGAAACGCACAGTGTAGTACATAGTATATGAGTGAGTTGCACTGAAAAACTTAGAATCTAAGAAACGCACAGTGTAGTACATAGTATATGAGTGAGTTGCACTGAAAAACTTAGAATCTAAGAAACGCACAGTGTAGTACATAGTATATGAGTGAGTTGCACTGAAAAACTTAGAATCTAAGAAACGCACAGTGTAGTACATACTATATGAGTGAGTTGCACTGAAAAACTTAGAATCTAAGAAACGCACAGTGTAGTACATACTATATGAGTGAGTTGCACTGAAAAACTTAGAATCTAAGAAACGCACAGTGTAGTACATAGTATATGAGTGAGTTGCACTGAAAAACTTAGAATCTAAGAAACGCACAGTGTAGTACATAGTATATGAGTGAGTTGCACTGAAAAACTTAGAATCTAAGAAACGCACAGTGTAGTACATAGTATATGAGTGAGTTGCACTGAAAAACTTAGAATCTAAGAAACGCACAGTGTAGTACATAGTATATGAGTGAGTTGCACTGAAAAACTTAGAATCTAAGAAACGCACAGTGTAGTACATACTATATGAGTGAGTTGCACTGAAAAACTTAGAATCTAAGAAACGCACAGTGTAGTACATACTATATGAGTGAGTTGCACTGAAAAACTTAGAATCTAAGAAACGCACAGTGTAGTACATACTATATGAGTGAGTTGCACTGAAAAACTTAGAATCTAAGAAACGCACAGTGTAGTACATAGTATATGAGTGAGTTGCACTGAAAAACTTAGAATCTAAGAAACGCACAGTGTAGTACATAGTATATGAGTGAGTTGCACTGAAAAACTTAGAATCTAAGAAACGCACAGTGTAGTACATACTATATGAGTGAGTTGCACTGAAAAACTTAGAATCTAAGAAACGCACAGTGTAGTACATAGTATATGAGTGAGTTGCACTGAAAAACTTAGAATCTAAGAAACGCACAGTGTAGTACATAGTATATGAGTGAGTTGCACTGAAAAACTTAGAATCTAAGAAACGCACAGTGTAGTACATAGTATATGAGTGAGTTGCACTGAAAAACTTAGAATCTAAGAAACGCACAGTGTAGTACATAGTATATGAGTGAGTTGCACTGAAAAACTTAGAATCTAAGAAACGCACAGTGTAGTACATAGTATATGAGTGAGTTGCACTGAAAAACTTAGAATCTAAGAAACGCACAGTGTAGTACATAGTATATGAGTGAGTTGCACTGAAAAACTTAGAATCTAAGAAACGCACAGTGTAGTACATAGTATATGAGTGAGTTGCACTGAAAAACTTAGAATCTAAGAAACGCACAGTGTAGTACATAGTATATGAGTGAGTTGCACTGAAAAACTTAGAATCTAAGAAACGCACAGTGTAGTACATAGTATATGAGTGAGTTGCACTGAAAAACTTAGAATCTAAGAAACGCACAGTGTAGTACATAGTATATGAGTGAGTTGCACTGAAAAACTTAGAATCTAAGAAACGCACAGTGTAGTACATAGTATATGAGTGAGTTGCACTGAAAAACTTAGAATCTAAGAAACGCACAGTGTAGGACATAGTATATGAGTGAGTTGCACTGAAAAACTTAGAATCTAAGAAACGCACAGTGTAGGACATAGTATATGAGTGAGTTGCACTGAAAAACTTAGAATCTAAGAAACGCACAGTGTAGTACATAGTATATGAGTGAGTTGCACTGAAAAACTTAGAATCTAAGAAACGCACAGTGTAGTACATAGTATATGAGTGAGTTGCACTGAAAAACTTAGAATCTAAGAAACGCACAGTGTAGTACATACTGTATGAGTGAGTTGCACTGAAAAACTTAGAATCTAAGAAACGCACAGTGTAGTACATAGTATATGAGTGAGTTGCACTGAAAAACTTAGAATCTAAGAAACGCACAGTGTAGTACATAGTATATGAGTGAGTTGCACTGAAAAACTTAGAATCTAAGAAACGCACAGTGTAGTACATAGTATATGAGTGAGTTGCACTGAAAAACTTAGAATCTAAGAAACGCACAGTGTAGTACATAGTATATGAGTGAGTTGCACTGAAAAACTTAGAATCTAAGAAACGCACAGTGTAGTACATAGTATATGAGTGAGTTGCACTGAAAAACTTAGAATCTAAGAAACGCACAGTGTAGTACATAGTATATGAGTGAGTTGCACTGAAAAACTTAGAATCTAAGAAACGCACAGTGTAGTACATAGTATATGAGTGAGTTGCACTGAAAAACTTAGAATCTAAGAAACGCACAGTGTAGTACATAGTATATGAGTGAGTTGCACTGAAAAACTTAGAATCTAAGAAACGCACAGTGTAGTACCTAGTATATGAGTGAGTTGCACTGAAAAACTTAGAATCTAAGAAACGCACAGTGTAGTACCTAGTATATGAGTGAGTTGCACTGAAAAACTTAGAATCTAAGAAACGCACAGTGTAGTACATAGTATATGAGTGAGTTGCACTGAAAAACTTAGAATCTAAGAAACGCACAGTGTAGTACATAGTATATGAGTGAGTTGCACTGAAAAACTTAGAATCTAAGAAACGCACAGTGTAGTACATACTATATGAGTGAGTTGCACTGAAAAAGTTAGAATCTAAGAAACGCACAGTGTAGTACATAGTATATGAGTGAGTTGCACTGAAAAAGTTAGAATCTAAGAAACGCACAGTGTAGTACATAGTATATGAGTGAGTTGCACTGAAAAAGTTAGAATCTAAGAAACGCACAGTGTAGTACATAGTATATGAGTGAGTTGCACTGAAAAACTTAGAATCTAAGAAACGCACAGTGTAGTACATAGTATATGAGTGAGTTGCACTGAAAAAGTTAGAATCTAAGAAACGCACAGTGTAGTACATAGTATATGAGTGAGTTGCACTGAAAAAGTTAGAATCTAAGAAACGCACAGTGTAGTACATAGTATATGAGTGAGTTGCACTGAAAAACTTAGAATCTAAGAAACGCACAGTGTAGTACATAGTATATGAGTGAGTTGCACTGAAAAACTTAGAATCTAAGAAACGCACAGTGTAGTACATAGTATATGAGTGAGTTGCACTGAAAAACTTAGAATCTAAGAAACGCACAGTGTAGTACATAGTATATGAGTGAGTTGCACTGAAAAACTTAGAATCTAAGAAACGCACAGTGTAGTACATACTATATGAGTGAGTTGCACTGAAAAACTTAGAATCTAAGAAACGCACAGTGTAGTACATACTATATGAGTGAGTTGCACTGAAAAACTTAGAATCTAAGAAACGCACAGTGTAGTACATAGTATATGAGTGAGTTGCACTGAAAAACTGAGAATCTAAGAAACGCACAGTGTAGTACATAGTATATGAGTGAGTTGCACTGAAAAACTGAGAATCTAAGAAACGCACAGTGTAGTACATAGTATATGAGTGAGTTGCACTGAAAAACTTAGAATCTAAGAAACGCACAGTGTAGTACATAGTATATGAGTGAGTTGCACTGAAAAACTTAGAATCTAAGAAACGCACAGTGTAGTACATAGTATATGAGTGAGTTGCACTGAAAAACTTAGAATCTAAGAAACGCACAGTGTAGTACATAGTATATGAGTGAGTTGCACTGAAAAACTTAGAATCTAAGAAACGCACAGTGTAGTACCTAGTATATGAGTGAGTTGCACTGAAAAACTTAGAATCTAAGAAACGCACAGTGTAGTACCTAGTATATGAGTGAGTTGCACTGAAAAACTTAGAATCTAAGAAACGCACAGTGTAGTACCTAGTATATGAGTGAGTTGCACTGAAAAACTTAGAATCTAAGAAACGCACAGTGTAGTACCTAGTATATGAGTGAGTTGCACTGAAAAACTTAGAATCTAAGAAACGCACAGTGTAGTACCTAGTATATGAGTGAGTTGCACTGAAAAACTTAGAATCTAAGAAACGCACAGTGTAGTACCTAGTATATGAGTGAGTTGCACTGAAAAACTTAGAATCTAAGAAACGCACAGTGTAGTACCTAGTATATGAGTGAGTTGCACTGAAAAACTTAGAATCTAAGAAACGCACAGTGTAGTACCTAGTATATGAGTGAGTTGCACTGAAAAACTTAGAATCTAAGAAACGCACAGTGTAGTACCTAGTATATGAGTGAGTTGCACTGAAAAACTTAGAATCTAAGAAACGCACAGTGTAGTACCTAGTATATGAGTGAGTTGCACTGAAAAAGTTAGAATCTAAGAAACGCACAGTGTAGTACCTAGTATATGAGTGAGTTGCACTGAAAAAGTTAGAATCTAAGAAACGCACAGTGTAGTACCTAGTATATGAGTGAGTTGCACTGAAAAAGTTAGAATCTAAGAAACGCACAGTGTAGTACATAGTATATGAGTGAGTTGCACTGAAAAAGTTAGAATCTAAGAAACGCACAGTGTAGTACATAGTATATGAGTGAGTTGCACTGAAAAAGTTAGAATATAAGAAACGCACAGTGTAGTACATAGTATATGAGTGAGTTGCACTGAAAAACTTAGAATATAAGAAACGCACAGTGTAGTACATAGTATATGAGTGAGTTGCACTGAAAAACTTAGAATATAAGAAACGCACAGTGTAGTACATAGTATATGAGTGAGTTGCACTGAAAAACTTAGAATATAAGAAACGCACAGTGTAGTACATAGTATATGAGTGAGTTGCACTGAAAAACTTAGAATCTAAGAAACGCACAGTGTAGTACATAGTATATGAGTGAGTTGCACTGAGAAACTTAGAATATAAGAAACGCACAGTGTAGTACATAGTATATGAGTGAGTTGCACTGAGAAACTTAGAATATAAGAAACGCACAGTGTAGTACATAGTATATGAGTGAGTTGCACTGAGAAACTTAGAATATAAGAAACGCACAGTGTAGTACATAGTATATGAGTGAGTTGCACTGAGAAACATAGAATATAAGAAACGCACAGTGTAGTACATAGTATATGAGTGAGTTGCACTGAAAAACTTAGAATATAAGAAACGCACAGTGTAGTACATAGTATATGAGTGAGTTGCACTGAAAAACTTAGAATATAAGAAACGCACAGTGTAGTACATAGTATATGAGTGAGTTGCACTGAAAAACTTAGAATCTAAGAAACGCACAGTGTAGTACATAGTATATGAGTGAGTTGCACTGAAAAACTTAGAATCTAAGAAACGCACAGTGTAGTACATAGTATATGAGTGAGTTGCACTGAAAAACTTAGAATCTAAGAAACGCACAGTGTAGTACATAGTATATGAGTGAGTTGCACTGAAAAACTTAGAATCTAAGAAACGCACAGTGTAGTACATAGTATATGAGTGAGTTGCACTGAAAAACTTAGAATCTAAGAAACGCACAGTGTAGTACATAGTATATGAGTGAGTTGCACTAAAAACTTAGAATATAAGAAACGCACAGTGTAGTACATAGTATATGAGTGAGTTGCACTTAAAAACTTAGAATTTACTGAAAAACCCGCATTACACAAAATGCACAGTGTAGTACATAGTATATGAGTGAGTTGCACTGAAAAACTCTAGAATATAAGAAACGCACAGTGTAGTACATAGTATATGAGTGAGTTGCACTGAAAAACTTAGAATATAAGAAACGCACAGTGTAGTAAATAGTATATCAGTGAGTTGCACTGAAAAACTTAGAATATAAGAAACGCACAGTGTAGTACATAGTATATGAGTGAGTTGCACTGAAAAACTTAGAATTTACTGAAAAACCCGCATTACACGAAATGCACAGTGTAGTACATAGTATATGAGTGAGTTGCACTGAAAAACTCTAGAATATAAGAAACGCACAGTGTAGTACATAGTATATGAGTGAGTTGCACTGAAAAACTTAGAATATAAGAAACGCACAGTGTAGTACATAGTATATGAGTGAGTTGCACTGAAAAACTTAGAATATAAGAAACGCACAGTGTAGTACATAGTATATGAGTGAGTTGCACTGAAAAACTTAGAATTTACTGAAAAACCCGCATTACATGAAATGCACAGTGTAGTACATAGTATATGAGTGAGTTGCACTGAAAAACTCTAGAATATAAGAAACGCACAGTGTAGTACATAGTATATGAGTGAGTTGCACTGAAAAACTTCGAATATAAGAAACACACAGTGTAGTATATAGTATATGAGTGAGTTGCACTGAAAAACTTAGAATCTAAGAAACGCACAGTGTAGTACATAGTATATGAGTGAGTTGCACTGAAAAACTTAGAATATAAGAAACGCACAGTGTAGTACATAGTATATGAGTGAGTTGCACTGAAAAACTTAGAATATAAGAAACGCACAGTGTAGTACATAGTATATGAGTGAGTTGCACTGAAAAACTTAGAATATAAGAAACGCACAGTGTAGTACATAGTATATGAGTGAGTTGCACTGAAAAACTTAGAATATAAGAAACGCACAGTGTAGTACATAGTATAAGAGTGAGTTGCACTGAAAAACTTAGAATATAAGAAACGCACAGTGTAGTACATAGTATATGAGTGAGTTGCACTGAAAAACTTAGAATATAAGAAACGCACAGTGTAGTACATAGTATATGAGTGAGTTGCACTGAAAAACTTAGAATATAAGAAACGCACAGTGTAGTACATAGTATATGAGTGAGATGCACTGAAAAACTTAGAATATAAGAAACACACAGTGTAGTACATAGTATATGAGTGAGTTGCACTGAAAAACTTAGAATATAAGAAACGCACAGTGTAGTACATAGTATATGAGTGAGTTGCACTGAAAAACTTAGAATATAAGAAACGCACAGTGTAGTACATAGTATATGAGTGAGTTGCACTGAAATACTTCGAATATAAGACACGCACAGTGTAGTACATAGTATATGAGTGAGTTGCACTGAAAAACTTAGAATTTACTGAAAAACCCGCATTACACGAAATGCACAGTGTAGTACATAGTATATGAGTGAGTTGCACTGAAAAACTTAGAATATAAGAAACGCACAGTGTAGTACATAGTATATGAGTGAGTTGCACTGAAAAACTTAGAATATAAGAAACGCACAGTGTAGTACATAGTATATGAGTGAGTTGCACTGAAAAACTTAGAATATAAGAAACGCACAGTGTAGTACATAGTATATGAGTGAGTTGCACTGAAAAACTTAGAATATAAGAAACGCACAGTGTAGTACATAGTATATGAGTGAGTTGCACTGAAAAACTTAGAATATAAGAAACGCACAGTGTAGTACATAGTATATGAGTGAGTTGCACTGAAAAACTTAGAATATAAGAAACGCACAGTGTAGTACATAGTATATGAGTGAGTTGCACTGAAAAACTTAGAATATAAGAAACGCACAGTGTAGTACATAGTATATGAGTGAGTTGCACTGAAAAACTTAGAATATAAGAAACGCACAGTGTAGTACATAGTATATGAGTGAGTTGCACTGAAAAACTTAGAATATAAGAAACGCACAGTGTAGTACATAGTATATGAGTGAGTTGCACTGAAAAACTTAGAATATAAGAAACGCACAGTGTAGTACATAGTATATGAGTGAGTTGCACTGAAAAACTTAGAATATAAGAAACGCACAGTGTAGTACATAGTATATGAGTGAGTTGCACTGAAAAACTTAGAATATAAGAAACGCACAGTGTAGTACATAGTATAGGAGTGAGTTGCATTGAAAAACTTAGAATATAAGAAACGCACAGTGTAGTACATAGTATATGAGTGAGTTGCACTCAAAAACTTAGAATATAAGAAACACACAGTGTAGTACATAGTATATGAGTGAGTTGCACTGAAAAACTCTAGAATATAAGAAACGCACAGTGTAGTACATAGTATATGAGTGAGTTGCACTGAAAAACTTAGAATATGAGAAACGCACAGTGTAGTACATAGTATATGAGTGAGTTGCACTGAAAAACTTAGAATATAAGAAACGCACAGTGTAGTACATAGTATATGAGTGAGTTGCACTGAAAAACTTAGAATATAAGAAACGCACAGTGTAGTACATAGTATATGAGTGAGTTGCACTCAAAAACTTAGAATATAAGAAACGCACAGTGTAGTACATAGTATATGAGTGAGTTGCACTGAAAAACTTAGAATATAAGAAACGCACAGTGTAGTACATAGTATATGAGTGAGTTGCACTGAAAAACTTAGAATATAAGAAACGCACAGTGTAGTACATAGTATATGAGTGAGTTGCACTGAAAAACTTAGAATATAAGAAACGCACAGTGTAGTACAAAGTATATGAGTGAGTTGCACTGAAAAACTTAGAATATAAGAAACGCACAGTGTAGTACATAGTATATGAGTGAGTTGCACTGAAAAACTTAGAATATAAGAAACGCACAGTGTAGTACATAGTATATGAGTGAGTTGCACTGAAAAACTTAGAATATAAGAAACGCACAGTGTAGTACATAGTATATGAGTGAGTTGCACTGAAAAACTTAGAATATAAGAAACGCACAGTGTAGGACATAGTATATGAGTGAGTTGCACTCAAAAACTTAGAATATAAGAAACGCACAGTGTAGTACATAGTATATGAGTGAGTTGTACTGAAAAACTTAGAATATAAGAAACGCACAGTGTAGTACATAGTATATGAGTGAGTTGCACTGAAAAACTTAGAATATAAGAAACGCACAGTGTAGTACATAGTATATGAGTGAGTTGCACTGAAAAACTTAGAATTTACTGAAAAACCCGCATTACACGAAATGCACAGTGTAGTACATAGTATATGAGTGAGTTGCACTGAAAAACTTAGAATATAAGAAACGCACAGTGTAGTACATAGTATATGAGTGAGTTGCACTGAAAAACTTAGAATATAAGAAACGCACAGTGTAGTACATAGTATATGAGTGAGTTGCACTGAAAAACTTAGAATATAAGAAACGCACAGTGTAGTACATAGTATATGAGTGAGTTGCACTGAAAAACTTAGAATATAAGAAACGCACAGTGTAGTACATAGTATATGAGTGAGTTGCACTGAAAAACTTAGAATATAAGAAACGCACAGTGTAGTACATAGTATATGAGTGAGTTGCACTGAAAAACTTAGAATATAAGAAACGCACAGTGTAGTACTTAGTATATGAGTGAGTTGCACTGAAAAACTTAGAATATAAGAAACGCACAGTGTAGTACATAGTATATGAGTGAGTTGCACTGAAAAATTAGAATATAAGAAACGCACAGTGTAGTACATAGTATATGAGTGAGTTGCACTGAAAAACTTAGAATATAAGAAACGCACAGTGTAGTACATAGTATATGAGTGTGTTGCACTCAAAAACTTAGAATATAAGAAACGCACAGTGTAGTACATAGTATATGAGTGAGTTGCACTGAAAAACTTAGAATATAAGAAACGCACAGTGTAGTACATAGTATATGAGTGAGTTGCACTGAAAAACTTAGAATATAAGAAACGCACAGTGTAGTACATAGTATATGAGTGAGTTGCACTGAAAAACTTAGAATTTACTGAAAAACCCGCATTACACGAAATGCACAGTGTATTACATAGTATATGAGTGAGTTGCACTGAAAAACTTAGAATATAAGAAACGCACAGTGTAGGACATAGTATATGAGTGAGTTGCACTGAAAAACTTAGAATATAAGAAACGCACAGTATAGTACATAGTATATGAGTGAGTTGCACTGAAAAACTTAGAATATAAGAAACGCACAGTGTAGTACATAGTATATGAGTGAGTTGCACTGAAAAACTTAGAATATAAGAAACGCACAGTGTAGTACATAGTATATGAGTGAGTTGCACTGAAAAACTTAGAATATAAGAAACGCACAGTGTAGTACATAGTATATGAGTGAGTTGCACTGAAAAACTTAGAATATAAGAAACGCACAGTGTAGTACATAGTATATGAGTGAGTTGCACTGAAAAACTTAGAATATAAGAAACGCACAGTGTAGTACATAGTATATGAGTGAGTTGCACTGAAAAACTTAGAATATAAGAAACGCACAGTGTAGTACATAGTATATGAGTGAGTTGCACTGAAAAACTTAGAATATAAGAAACGCACAGTGTAGTACATAGTATATGAGTGAGTTGCACTGAAAAACTTAGAATATAAGAAACGCACAGTGTAGTACATAGTATATGAGTGAGTTGCACTGAAAAACTTAGAATATAAGAAACGCACAGTGTAGTACATAGTATATGAATGAGTGAGTTGCACTGAAAAACTTAGAATATAAGAAACGCACAGTGTAGTACATAGTATATGAGTGAGTTGCACTGAAAAACTTAGAATATAAGAAACGCACAGTGCAGTACATAGTATATGAGTGAGTTGCACTGAAAAACTTAGAATATAAGAAACGCACAGTGTAGTACATAGTATATGAGTGAGTTGCACTGAAAAAATCTAGAATATAAGAAACGCACAGTGTAGTACATAGTATATGAGTGAGTTGCACTAAAAAACTTAGAATATAAGAAACGCACAGTGTAGTACATAGTATATGAGTGAGTTGCACTGAAAAACTTAGAATATAAGAAACGCACAGTGTAGTACATAGTATATGAGTGAGTTGCACTCAAAAACTTAGAATATAAGAAACGCACAGTGTAGTACATAGTATATGAGTGAGTTGCACTGAAAAACTTAGAATATAAGAAACGCACAGTGTAGTACATAGTATATGAGTGAGTTGCACTGAAAAACTTAGAATATAAGAAACGCACAGTGTAGTACATAGTATATGAGTGAGTTGCACTGAAAAACTTAGAATATAAGAAACGCACAGTGTAGTACATAGTATATGAGTGAGTTGCACTGAAAAACTTAGAATATAAGAAACGCACAGTGTAGTACATAGTATATGAGTGAGTTGCACTGAAAAACTTAGAATATAAGAAACGCACAGTGTAGTACATAGTATATGAGTGAGTTGCACTGAAAAACTTAGAATATAAGAAACGCACAGTGTAGTACATAGTATATGAGTGAGTTGCACTGAAAAACTTAGAATATAAGAAACGCACAGTGTAGTACATAGTATATGAGTGAGTTGCACTGAAAAACTTAGAATCTAAGAAACGCACAGTGTAGTACATAGTATATGAGTGAGTTGCACTGAAAAACTTAGAATATAAGAAACGCACAGTGTAGTACATAGTATATGAGTGAGTTGCACTGAAAAATTAGAATATAAGAAACGCACAGTGTAGTACATAGTATATGAGTGAGTTGCACTGAAAAACTTAGAATATAAGAAACGCACAGTGTAGTACATAGTATATGAGTGAGTTGCACTCAAAAACTTAGAATATAAGAAACGCACAGTGTAGTACATAGTATATGAGTGAGTTGCACTGAAAAACTTAGAATATAAGAAACGCACAGTGTAGTACATAGTATATGAGTGAGTGGCACTGAAAAACTTAGAATATAAGAAACGCACAGTGTAGTACATAGTATATGAGTGAGTTGCACTGAAAAACTTAGAATTTACTGAAAAACCCGCATTACACGAAATGCACAGTGTAGTACATAGTATATGAGTGAGTTGCACTGAAAAACTTAGAATATAAGAAACGCACAGTGTAGTACATAGTATATGAGTGAGTTGCACTGAAAAACTTAGAATATAAGAAACGCACAGTATAGTACATAGTATATGAGTGAGTTGCACTGAAAAACTTAGAATATAAGAAACGCACAGTGTAGTACATAGTATATGAGTGAGTTGCACTGAAAAACTTAGAATATAAGAAACGCACAGTGTAGTACATAATATATGAGTGAGTTGCACTGAAAAACTTAGAATATAAGAAACGCACAGTGTAGTACATAGTATATGAGTGAGTTGCACTGAAAAACTTAGAATATAAGAAACGCACAGTGTAGTACATAGTATATGAGTGTGTTGCACTGAAAAACTTAGAATATAAGAAACGCACAGTGTAGTACATAGTATATGAGTGAGTTGCACTGAAAAACTTAGAATATAAGAAACGCACAGTGTAGTACATAGTATATGAGTGAGTTGCACTGAAAAACTTAGAATCTAAGAAACGCACAGTGTAGTACATAGTATATGAGTGAGTTGCACTGAAAAACTTAGAATATAAGAAACGCACAGTGTAGTACATAGTATATGAGTGAGTTGCACTCAAAAACTTAGAATATAAGAAACGCACAGTGTAGTACATAGTATATGAGTGAGTTGCACTGAAAAACTTAGAATATAAGAAACGCACAGTGTAGTACATAGTATATGAGTGAGTTGCACTGAAAAACTTAGAATATAAGAAACGCACAGTGTAGTACATAGTATATGAGTGAGTTGCACTGAAAAACTTAGAATATAAGAAACGCACAGTGTAGTACATAGTATATGAGTGAGTTGCACTGAAAAACTCTAGAATATAAGAAACGCACAGTGTAGTACATAGTATATGAGTGAGTTGCACTGAAAAACTTAGAATATAAGAAACGCACAGTGTAGTACATAGTATATGAGTGAGTTGCACTGAAAAACTTAGAATATAAGAAACGCACAGTGTAGTACATAGTATATGAGTGAGTTGCACTCAAAAACTTAGAATATAAGAAACGCACAGTGTAGTACATAGTATATGAGTGAGTTGCACTGAAAAACTTAGAATATAAGAAACGCACAGTGTAGTACATAGTATATGAGTGAGTTGCACTGAAAAACTTAGAATATAAGAAACGCACAGTGTAGTACATAGTATATGAGTGAGTTGCACTCAAAAACTTAGAATATAAGAAACGCACAGTGTAGTACATAGTATATGAGTGAGTTGCACTGAAAAACTTAGAATATAAGAAACGCACAGTGTAGTACATAGTATATGAGTGAGTTGCACTGAAAAACTTAGAATATAAGAAACGCACAGTGTAGTACATAGTATATGAGTGTGTTGCACTGAAAAACTTAGAATATAAGAAACGCACAGTGTAGTACATAGTATATGAGTGAGTTGCACTGAAAAACTTAGAATATAAGAAACGCACAGTGTAGTACATAGTATATGAGTGAGTTGCACTGAAAAACTTAGAATCTAAGAAACGCACAGTGTAGTACATAGTATATGAGTGAGTTGCACTGAAAAACTTAGAATATAAGAAACGCACAGTGTAGTACATAGTATATGAGTGAGTTGCACTCAAAAACTTAGAATATAAGAAACGCACAGTGTAGTACATAGTATATGAGTGAGTTGCACTGAAAAACTTAGAATATAAGAAACGCACAGTGTAGTACATAGTATATGAGTGAGTTGCACTGAAAAACTTAGAATATAAGAAACGCACAGTGTAGTACATAGTATATGAGTGAGTTGCACTGAAAAACTTAGAATATAAGAAACGCACAGTGTAGTACATAGTATATGAGTGAGTTGCACTGAAAAACTCTAGAATATAAGAAACGCACAGTGTAGTACATAGTATATGAGTGAGTTGCACTGAAAAACTTAGAATATAAGAAACGCACAGTGTAGTACATAGTATATGAGTGAGTTGCACTGAAAAACTTAGAATATAAGAAACGCACAGTGTAGTACATAGTATATGAGTGAGTTGCACTCAAAAACTTAGAATATAAGAAACGCACAGTGTAGTACATAGTATATGAGTGAGTTGCACTGAAAAACTTAGAATATAAGAAACGCACAGTGTAGTACATAGTATATGAGTGAGTTGCACTGAAAAACTTAGAATATAAGAAACGCACAGTGTAGTACATAGTATATGAGTGAGTTGCACTGAAAAACTTAGAATATAAGAAACGCACAGTGTAGTACATAGTATATGAGTGACTTGCACTGAAAAACTTAGAATATAAGAAACGCACAGTGTAGTACATAGTATATGAGTGAGTTGCACTGAAAAACTTAGAATATAAGAAACGCACAGTGTAGTACATAGTATATGAGTGAGTTGCACTGAAAAAATTAGAATATAAGAAACGCACAGTGTAGTACATAGTATATGAGTGAGTTGCACTGAAAAACTTAGAATATAAGAAACGCACAGTGTAGTACATAGTATATGAGTGAGTTGCACTGAAAAAATTAGAATATAAGAATCGCACAGTGTAGTACATAGTATATGAGTGAGTTGCACTGAAAAACTTAGAATATAAGAAACGCACAGTGTAGTACATAGTATATGAGTGAGTTGCACTGAAAAACTTAGAATATAAGAAACGCACAGTGTAGTACATAGTATATGAGTGAGTTGCACTGAAAAACTTAGAATATAAGAAACGCACAGTGTAGTACATAGTATATGAGTGAGTTGCACTCAAAAACTTAGAATATAAGAAACGCACAGTGTAGTACATAGTATATGAGTGAGTTGCACTGAAAAACTTAGAATATAAGAAACGCACAGTGTAGTACATAGTATATGAGTGAGTTGCACTGAAAAACTTAGAATATAAGAAACGCACAGTGTAGTACATAGTATATGAGTGAGTTGCACTGAAAAACTTAGAATATAAGAAACGCACAGTGTAGTACATAGTATATGAGTGAGTTGCACTGAAAAACTTAGAATTTACTGAAAAACCCGCATTACACGAAATGCACAGTGTAGTACATAGTATATGAGTGAGTTGCACTGAAAAACTTAGAATATAAGAAACGCACAGTGTAGTACATAGTATATGAGTGAGTTGCACTGAAAAACTCAAGAATATAAGAAACGCACAGTGTAGTACATAGTATATGAGTGAGTTGCACTGAAAAACTTAGAATATAAGAAACGCACAGTGTAGTACATAGTATATGAGTGAGTTGCACTGAAAAACTTAGAATATAAGAAACGCACAGTGTAGTACATAGTATATGAGTGAGTTGCACTGAAAAACTTAGAATATAAGAAACGCACAGTGTAGTACATAGTATATGAGTGAGTTGCACTGAAAAACTTAGAATATAAGAAACGCACAGTGTAGTACATAGTATATGAGTGAGTTGCACTGAAAAACTTAGAATATAAGAAACGCACAGTGTAGTACATAGTATATGAGTGAGTTGCACTGAAAAACTTAGAATATAAGAAACGCACAGTGTAGTACATAGTATATGAGTGAGTTGCACTGAAAAACTTAGAATATAAGAAACGCACAGTGTAGTACATAGTATATGAGTGAGTTGCACTGAAAAACTTAGAATATAAGAAACGCACAGTGTAGTACATAGTATATGAGTGAGTTGCACTGAAAAACTTAGAATATAAGAAACGCACAGTGTAGTACATAGTATATGAGTGAGTTGCACTGAAAAACTTAGAATATAAGAAACGCACAGTGTAGTACATAGTATATGAGTGAGTTGCACTGAAAAACTTAGAATATAAGAAACGCACAGTGTAGTACATAGTATATGAGTGAGTTGCACTCAAAAACTTAGAATATAAGAAACGCACAGTGTAGTACATAGTATATGAGTGAGTTGCACTGAAAAACTTAGAATATAAGAAACGCACAGTGTAGTACATAGTATATGAGTGAGTTGCACTGAAAAACTTAGAATATAAGAAACGCACAGTGTAGTACATAGTATATGAGTGAGTTGCACTGAAAAACTTAGAATATAAGAAACGCACAGTGTAGTACATAGTATATGAGTGAGTTGCACTGAAAAACTTAGAATATAAGAAACGCACAGTGTAGTACATAATATATGAGTGAGTTGCACTGAAAAACTTAGAATATAAGAAACGCACAGTGTAGTACATAGTATATGAGTGAGTTGCACTGAAAAACTTAGAATATAAGAAACGCACAGTGTAGTACATAGTATATGAGTGAGTTGCACTGAAAAACTTAGAATATAAGAAACGCACAGTGTAGTACATAGTATATGAGTGAGTTGCACTGAAAAACTTAGAATATAAGAAACGCACAGTGTAGTACATAGTATATGAGTGAGTTGCACTGAAAAACTTAGAATATAAGAAACGCACAGTGTAGTACATAGTATATGAGTGAGTTGCACTGAAAAACTTAGAATATAAGAAACGCACAGTGTAGTACATAGTATATGAGTGAGTTGCACTGAAAAACTTAGAATATAAGAAACGCACAGTGTAGTACATAGTATATGAGTGAGTTGCACTCAAAAACTTAGAATATAAGAAACGCACAGTGTAGTACATAGTATATGAGTGAGTTGCACTGAAAAACTTAGAATATAAGAAACGCACAGTGTAGTACATAGTATATGAGTGAGTTGCACTGAAAAACTTAGAATATAAGAAACGCACAGTGTAGTACATAGTATATGAGTGAGTTGCACTGAAAAACTTAGAATTTACTGAAAAACCCGCATTACACGAAATGCACAGTGTAGTACATAGTATATGAGTGAGTTGCACTGAAAAACTTAGAATATAAGAAACGCACAGTGTAGTACATAGTATATGAGTGAGTTGCACTGAAAAACTTAGAATATAAGAAACGCACAGTATAGTACATAGTATATGAGTGAGTTGCACTGAAAAACTTAGAATATAAGAAACGCACAGTGTAGTACATAGTATATGAGTGAGTTGCACTGAAAAACTTAGAATATAAGAAACGCACAGTGTAGTACATAATATATGAGTGAGTTGCACTGAAAAACTTAGAATATAAGAAACGCACAGTGTAGTACATAGTATATGAGTGAGTTGCACTGAAAAACTTAGAATATAAGAAACGCACAGTGTAGTACATAGTATATGAGTGTGTTGCACTGAAAAACTTAGAATATAAGAAACGCACAGTGTAGTACATAGTATATGAGTGAGTTGCACTGAAAAACTTAGAATATAAGAAACGCACAGTGTAGTACATAGTATATGAGTGAGTTGCACTGAAAAACTTAGAATCTAAGAAACGCACAGTGTAGTACATAGTATATGAGTGAGTTGCACTGAAAAACTTAGAATATAAGAAACGCACAGTGTAGTACATAGTATATGAGTGAGTTGCACTGAAAAACTTAGAATATAAGAAACGCACAGTGTAGTACATAGTATATGAGTGAGTTGCACTGAAAAACTTAGAATATAAGAAACGCACAGTGTAGTACATAGTATATGAGTGAGTTGCACTGAAAAACTTAGAATATAAGAAACGCACAGTGTAGTACATAGTATATGAGTGAGTTGCACTGAAAAACTTAGAATATAAGAAACGCACAGTGTAGTACATAGTATATGAGTGAGTTGCACTGAAAAACTCTAGAATATAAGAAACGCACAGTGTAGTACATAGTATATGAGTGAGTTGCACTGAAAAACTTAGAATATAAGAAACGCACAGTGTAGTACATAGTATATGAGTGAGTTGCACTGAAAAACTTAGAATATAAGAAACGCACAGTGTAGTACATAGTATATGAGTGAGTTGCACTGAAAAACTTAGAATATAAGAAACGCACAGTGTAGTACATAGTATATGAGTGAGTTGCACTGAAAAACTTAGAATATAAGAAACGCACAGTGTAGTACATAGTATATGAGTGAGTTGCACTGAAAAACTTAGAATATAAGAAACGCACAGTGTAGTACATAGTATATGAGTGAGTTGCACTGAAAAACTTAGAATATAAGAAACGCACAGTGTAGTACATAGTATATGAGTGAGTTGCACTGAAAAAATTAGAATATAAGAAACGCACAGTGTAGTACATAGTATATGAGTGAGTTGCACTGAAAAACTTAGAATATAAGAAACGCACAGTGTAGTACATAGTATATGAGTGAGTTGCACTGAAAAACTTAGAATCTAAGAATCGCACAGTGTAGTACATAGTATATGAGTGAGTTGCACTGAAAAACTTAGAATATAAGAAACGCACAGTGTAGTACATAGTATATGAGTGAGTTGCACTGAAAAACTTAGAATATAAGAAACGCACAGTGTAGTACATAGTATATGAGTGAGTTGCACTGAAAAACTTAGAATATAAGAAACGCACAGTGTAGTACATAGTATATGAGTGAGTTGCACTCAAAAACTTAGAATATAAGAAACGCACAGTGTAGTACATAGTATATGAGTGAGTTGCACTGAAAAACTTAGAATATAAGAAACGCACAGTGTAGTACATAGTATATGAGTGAGTTGCACTGAAAAACTTAGAATATAAGAAACGCACAGTGTAGTACATAGTATATGAGTGAGTTGCACTCAAAAACTTAGAAATTAAGAAACGCACAGTGTAGTACATAGTATATGAGTGAGTTGCACTGAAAAACTTAGAATATAAGAAACGCACAGTGTAGTACATAGTATATGAGTGAGTTGCACTGAAAAACTTAGAATATAAGAAACGCACAGTGTAGTACATAGTATATGAGTGAGTTGCACTGAAAAACTTAGAATATAAGAAACGCACAGTGTAGTACATAGTATATGAGTGAGTTGCACTGAAAAACTTAGAATATAAGAAACGCACAGTGTAGTACATAGTATATGAGTGAGTTGCACTGAAAAACTTAGAATATAAGAAACGCACAGTGTAGTACATAGTATATGAGTGAGTTGCACTGAAAAACTTAGAATATAAGAAACGCACAGTGTAGTACATAGTATATGAGTGAGTTGCACTGAAAAACTTAGAATATAAGAAACGCACAGTGTAGTACATAGTATATGAGTGAGTTGCACTGAAAAACTCTAGAATATAAGAAACGCACAGTGTAGTACATAGTATATGAGTGAGTTGCACTGAAAAACTTAGAATATAAGAAACGCACAGTGTAGTACATAGTATATGAGTGAGTTGCACTGAAAAACTTAGAATATAAGAAACGCACAGTGTAGTACATAGTATATGAGTGAGTTGCACTGAAAAACTTAGAATATAAGAAACGCACAGTGTAGTACATAGTATATGAGTGAGTTGCACTGAAAAACTTAGAATATAAGAAACGCACAGTGTAGTACATAGTATATGAGTGAGTTGCACTGAAAAACTTAGAATATAAGAAACGCACAGTGTAGTACATAGTATATGAGTGAGTTGCACTGAAAAACTTAGAATATAAGAAACGCACAGTGTAGTACATAGTATATGAGTGAGTTGCACTGAAAAAATTAGAATATAAGAAACGCACAGTGTAGTACATAGTATATGAGTGAGTTGCACTGAAAAACTTAGAATATAAGAAACGCACAGTGTAGTACATAGTATATGAGTGAGTTGCACTGAAAAACTTAGAATCTAAGAATCGCACAGTGTAGTACATAGTATATGAGTGAGTTGCACTGAAAAACTTAGAATATAAGAAACGCACAGTGTAGTACATAGTATATGAGTGAGTTGCACTGAAAAACTTAGAATATAAGAAACGCACAGTGTAGTACATAGTATATGAGTGAGTTGCACTGAAAAACTTAGAATATAAGAAACGCACAGTGTAGTACATAGTATATGAGTGAGTTGCACTCAAAAACTTAGAATATAAGAAACGCACAGTGTAGTACATAGTATATGAGTGAGTTGCACTGAAAAATTAGAATATAAGAAACGCACAGTGTAGTACATAGTATATGAGTGAGTTGCACTGAAAAACTTAGAATATAAGAAACGCACAGTGTAGTACATAGTATATGAGTGAGTTGCACTGAAAAACTTAGAATATAAGAAACGCACAGTGTAGTACATAGTATATGAGTGAGTTGCACTGAAAAACTTAGAATTTACTGAAAAACCCGCATTACACGAAATGCACAGTGTAGTACATAGTATATGAGTGAGTTGCACTGAAAAACTTAGAATATAAGAAACGCACAGTGTAGTACATAGTATATGAGTGAGTTGCACTGAAAAACTTAGAATATAAGAAACGCACAGTATAGTACATAGTATATGAGTGAGTTGCACTGAAAAACTTAGAATATAAGAAACGCACAGTGTAGTACATAGTATATGAGTGAGTTGCACTGAAAAACTTAGAATATAAGAAACGCACAGTGTAGTACATAGTATATGAGTGAGTTGCACTGAAAAACTTAGAATATAAGAAACGCACAGTGTAGTACATAGTATATGAGTGAGTTGCACTGAAAAACTTAGAATATAAGAAACGCACAGTGTAGTACATAGTATATGAGTGAGTTGCACTGAAAAACTTAGAATATAAGAAACGCACAGTGTAGTACATAGTATATGAGTGAGTTGCACTGAAAAACTTAGAATATAAGAAACGCACAGTGTAGTACATAGTATATGAGTGAGTTGCACTGAAAAACTTAGAATATAAGAAACGCACAGTGTAGTACATAGTATATGAGTGAGTTGCACTGAAAAACTTAGAATTTACTGAAAAACCCGCATTACACGAAATGCACAGTGTAGTACATAGTATATGAGTGAGTTGCACTGAAAAACTTAGAATATAAGAAACGCACAGTGTAGTACATAGTATATGAGTGAGTTGCACTGAAAAACTTAGAATATAAGAAACGCACAGTATAGTACATAGTATATGAGTGAGTTGCACTGAAAAACTTAGAATATAAGAAACGCACAGTGTAGTACATAGTATATGAGTGAGTTGCACTGAAAAACTTAGAATATAAGAAACGCACAGTGTAGTACATAATATATGAGTGAGTTGCACTGAAAAACTTAGAATATAAGAAACGCACAGTGTAGTACATAGTATATGAGTGAGTTGCACTGAAAAACTTAGAATATAAGAAACGCACAGTGTAGTACATAGTATATGAGTGTGTTGCACTGAAAAACTTAGAATATAAGAAACGCACAGTGTAGTACATAGTATATGAGTGAGTTGCACTGAAAAACTTAGAATATAAGAAACGCACAGTGTAGTACATAGTATATGAGTGAGTTGCACTGAAAAACTTAGAATATAAGAAACGCACAGTGTAGTACATAGTATATGAGTGAGTTGCACTGAAAAACTTAGAATATAAGAAACGCACAGTGTAGTACATAGTATATGAGTGAGTTGCACTGAAAAACTTAGAATATAAGAAACGCACAGTGTAGTACATAGTATATGAGTGAGTTGCACTGAAAAACTTAGAATATAAGAAACGCACAGTGTAGTACATAGTATATGAGTGAGTTGCACTGAAAAACTTAGAATATAAGAAACGCACAGTGTAGTACATAGTATATGAGTGAGTTGCACTGAAAAACTTAGAATATAAGAAACGCACAGTGTAGTACATAGTATATGAGTGAGTTGCACTGAAAAACTCTAGAATATAAGAAACGCACAGTGTAGTACATAGTATATGAGTGAGTTGCACTGAAAAACTTAGAATATAAGAAACGCACAGTGTAGTACATAGTATATGAGTGAGTTGCACTGAAAAACTTAGAATATAAGAAACGCACAGTGTAGTACATAGTATATGAGTGAGTTGCACTGAAAAACTTAGAATATAAGAAACGCACAGTGTAGTACATAGTATATGAGTGAGTTGCACTGAAAAACTTAGAATATAAGAAACGCACAGTGTAGTACATAGTATATGAGTGAGTTGCACTGAAAAACTTAGAATATAAGAAACGCACAGTGTAGTACATAGTATATGAGTGAGTTGCACTGAAAAACTTAGAATATAAGAAACGCACAGTGTAGTACATAGTATATGAGTGAGTTGCACTGAAAAAATTAGAATATAAGAAACGCACAGTGTAGTACATAGTATATGAGTGAGTTGCACTGAAAAACTTAGAATATAAGAAACGCACAGTGTAGTACATAGTATATGAGTGAGTTGCACTGAAAAACTTAGAATCTAAGAATCGCACAGTGTAGTACATAGTATATGAGTGAGTTGCACTGAAAAACTTAGAATATAAGAAACGCACAGTGTAGTACATAGTATATGAGTGAGTTGCACTGAAAAACTTAGAATATAAGAAACGCACAGTGTAGTACATAGTATATGAGTGAGTTGCACTGAAAAACTTAGAATATAAGAAACGCACAGTGTAGTACATAGTATATGAGTGAGTTGCACTCAAAAACTTAGAATATAAGAAACGCACAGTGTAGTACATAGTATATGAGTGAGTTGCACTGAAAAATTAGAATATAAGAAACGCACAGTGTAGTACATAGTATATGAGTGAGTTGCACTGAAAAACTTAGAATATAAGAAACGCACAGTGTAGTACATAGTATATGAGTGAGTTGCACTGAAAAACTTAGAATATAAGAAACGCACAGTGTAGTACATAGTATATGAGTGAGTTGCACTGAAAAACTTAGAATTTACTGAAAAACCCGCATTACACGAAATGCACAGTGTAGTACATAGTATATGAGTGAGTTGCACTGAAAAACTTAGAATATAAGAAACGCACAGTGTAGTACATAGTATATGAGTGAGTTGCACTGAAAAACTTAGAATATAAGAAACGCACAGTATAGTACATAGTATATGAGTGAGTTGCACTGAAAAACTTAGAATATAAGAAACGCACAGTGTAGTACATAGTATATGAGTGAGTTGCACTGAAAAACTTAGAATATAAGAAACGCACAGTGTAGTACATAGTATATGAGTGAGTTGCACTGAAAAACTTAGAATATAAGAAACGCACAGTGTAGTACATAGTATATGAGTGAGTTGCACTGAAAAACTTAGAATATAAGAAACGCACAGTGTAGTACATAGTATATGAGTGAGTTGCACTGAAAAACTTAGAATATAAGAAACGCACAGTGTAGTACATAGTATATGAGTGAGTTGCACTGAAAAACTTAGAATATAAGAAACGCACAGTGTAGTACATAGTATATGAGTGAGTTGCACTGAAAAACTTAGAATATAAGAAACGCACAGTGTAGTACATAGTATATGAGTGAGTTGCACTGAAAAACTTAGAATATAAGAAACGCACAGTGTAGTACATAGTATATGAGTGAGTTGCACTGAAAAACTTAGAATATAAGAAACGCACAGTGTAGTACATAGTATATGAGTGAGTTGCACTGAAAAACTTAGAATATAAGAAACGCACAGTGTAGTACATAGTATATGAGTGAGTTGCACTGAAAAACTTAGAATATAAGAAACGCACAGTGTAGTACATAGTATATGAGTGAGTTGCACTGAAAAACTTAGAATATAAGAAACGCACAGTGTAGTACATAGTATATGAGTGAGTTGCACTGAAAAACTTAGAATATAAGAAACGCACAGTGTAGTACATAGTATATGAGTGAGTTGCACTGAAAAACTTAGAATATAAGAAACGCACAGTGTAGTACATAGTATATGAATGAGTGAGTTGCACTGAAAAACTTAGAATATAAGAAACGCACAGTGTAGTACATAGTATATGAGTGAGTTGCACTGAAAAACTTAGAATATAAGAAACGCACAGTGTAGTACATAGTATATGAGTGAGTTGCACTGAAAAACTTAGAATATAAGAAACGCACAGTGTAGTACATAGTATATGAGTGAGTTGCACTGAAAAACTTAGAATATAAGAAACGCACAGTGTAGTACATAGTATATGAGTGAGTTGCACTGAAAAACTTAGACTATAAGAAACGCACAGTGTAGTACATAGTATATGAGTGAGTTGCACTGAAAACTTAGAATATAAGAAACGCACAGTGTAGTACATAGTATATGAGTGAGTTGCACTGAAAAACTTAGAATATAAGAAACGCACAGTGTAGTACATAGTATATGAGTGAGTTGCACTGAAAAACTTAGAATATAAGAAACGCACAGTGTAGTACATAGTATTGAGTGAGTTGCACTGAAAAACTTAGAATATAAGAAACGCACAGTGTAGTACATAGTATATGAGTGAGTTGCACTGAAAAACTTAGAATATAAGAAACGCACAGTGTAGTACATAGTATATGAGTGAGTTGCACTGAAAAACTTAGAATATAAGAAACGCACAGTGTAGTACATAGTATATGAGTGAGTTGCACTGAAAAACTTAGAATATAAGAAACGCACAGTGTAGTACATAGTATATGAGTGAGTTGCACTGAAAAACTTAGAATATAAGAAACGCACAGTGTAGTACATAGTATATGAGTGAGTTGCACTGAAAAACTTAGAATATAAGAAACGCACAGTGTAGTACATAGTATATGAGTGAGTTGCACTGAAAAACTTAGAATATAAGAAACGCACAGTGTAGTACATAGTATATGAGTGAGTTGCACTGAAAAACTTAGAATATAAGAAACGCACAGTGTAGTACATAGTATATGAGTGAGTTGCACTGAAAAACTTAGAATATAAGAAACGCACAGTGTAGTACATAGTATATGAGTGAGTTGCACTGAAAAACTTAGAATATAAGAAACGCACAGTGTAGTACATAGTATATGAGTGAGTTGCACTGAAAAACTTAGAATATAAGAAACGCACAGTGTAGTACATAGTATATGAGTGAGTTGCACTGAAAAACTTAGAATATAAGAAACGCACAGTGTAGTACATAGTATATGAGTGAGTTGCACTGAAAAACTTAGAATATAAGAAACGCACAGTGTAGTACATAGTATATGAGTGAGTTGCACTGAAAAACTTAGAATATAAGAAACGCACAGTGTAGTACATAGTATATGAGTGAGTTGCACTGAAAAACTTAGAATATAAGAAACGCACAGTGTAGTACATAGTATATGAGTGAGTTGCACTGAAAAACTTAGAATATAAGAAACGCACAGTGTAGTACATAGTATATGAGTGAGTTGCACTGAAAAACTTAGAATATAAGAAACGCACAGTGTAGTACATAGTATATGAGTGAGTTGCACTGAAAAACTTAGAATATAAGAAACGCACAGTGTAGTACATAGTATATGAGTGAGTTGCACTGAAAAACTTAGAATATAAGAAACGCACAGTGTAGTACATAGTATATGAGTGAGTTGCACTGAAAAACTT